>NC_080045.1:50984917-51190564 GCF_012489685.1 Lotus japonicus | reverse complement strand
GAGCAATTCTTCTAAGTGCTATTTCCTATGAAGAGTACCAGAAGATTACAGATCGTGAGTTTTGCAAAAGGCATTTTTCGAATCTCTGAAGATGTCTCATGAAGGAAACAAGAAAGTCAAAGAATCAAAGGCATTGTCTTTGATCCAAAAGTATGAATCCTTCATCATGGAGCCAAATGAGTCCATTGAAGAAATGTTCTCCAGATTTCAGTTGCTTGTAGCTGGCATACGACCTCTCAACAAGAGCTACACAACAAAAGATCATGTCATAAGGGTCATCAGGTGTCTTCCTGAAAGTTGGATGCCTTTGGTGACTTCAATAGAGCTCACGAGAGACGTTGAGAATATGAGTTTAGAAGAACTCATCAGCATTTTGAAATGCCATGAGCTGAAGCGCTCAGAGATGCAAGATCTGAGGAAAAAGTCCATAGCCTTGAAATCCAAATCTGAAAAGGCTAAGGTTGAGAAGTCAAAAGCTCTTCAAGCTGAAGAAGAGGAATCTGAAGAAGCATCAGAAGATTCTGATGAAGATGAGCTGACTCTGATCTCCAAGAGACTCAATCGCATCTGGAAGCACAGGCAGAGCAAATACAAAGGCTCTGGAAAGGCAAGAGGAAAGTCTGAATCCTCAGGTCAGAAGAAGTCCTCGCTTAAGGAAGTCACATGCTTTGAGTGCAAAGAATCAGGGCACTACAAAAGTGACTGTCCAAGATTGAATAAGGACAAGAAGCCAAAGAAGCACTTCAAGACGAAGAAGAGTCTGATGGTGACATTTGATGAATCAGAGTCAGAGGATGTTGACTCTGATGGTGAAGTCCAAGGACTCATGGCTATTGTCAAAGACAAGGAAGCAGAGTCAAAGGAAGTTGTTGACTCTGACTCAGAATCAGAAGGAGATCCTAACTCAGACGATGAAAATGAAGTATTCGCTTCTTTCTCTACCTCTGAACTGAAACATGCATTGTCTGATATCATGGATAAGTATAACTCCTTATTGTCTAAGCATAAGAAGCTGAAAAAGAACTTATCTGCTGTTTCCAAAACTCCTTCTGAACATGAGAAAATTATTTCTGATTTGAAAAATGATAATCATGCTTTGATCAATTCTAACTCTGTGCTTAAGAACCAGATTGCTAAGTTAGAAGAAATTGTTGCCTGTGATGCCTCTGATTGTAGAAATGAATCTAAGTATGAAAAGTCTTTTCAAAGATTCCTAGCTAAAAGCGTGGATAGAAGCTTAATGGCTTCAATGATCTATGGCGTAAGCAGAAATGGAATGCATGGCATTGGCTATTCTAAACCAATTAGAAATGAGCCCTCTGTGTCTAAAGCTAAATCCTTGTATGAATGCTTTGTTCCCTCTGGTACCATATTGCCTGATCCTGTACCTGCTAAAGTCGCTAAAACCCCCTCTTAAAAAGGGATCCTTCTCTATGACTAAATATCATGCAAATATTCCTTTAAAAATATCATGTTGAGACACCCAAGGTGATCAGAACCTCTGGGGTAACTAACAAGAGAGGACCCAGAAAGTGGGTACCTAAGGACAAGATTATCTATGTTGCAGATATCCTTGATAGCTCCATTGAAACACCAATCATGGTATCTGGACAGTGGATGCTCGCGTCACATGACGGGAGAAAGGCGTATGTTCCGAGAGCTGAAACTTAAGCCTGGAGGTGAAGTTGGCTTTGGAGGAAATGAAAAGGGTAAAATTGTTGGTACTGGTATTATTTGTGTAGATAGTAGTCCATGCATTGATAATGTGTTATTGGTAGACGGCTTAACACATAACTTATTGTCTATAAGTCAATTAGCTGACAAGGGTTATGATGTTATATTCAATCAAAAGTCCTGCCGGGCTGTAAGTCAGATCGATGGCTCTGTTCTGTTTAACAGCAAGAGGAAGAACAACATCTATAAGATCAGATTATCTGAGTTGGAGGCTCAGAATGTGAAGTGCCTTCTGTCTGTTAATGAAGAGCAGTGGGTATGGCATAGACGGTTAGGGCATGCCAGTATGAGAAAGATTTCTCAGCTGAGCAAGCTAAACCTTGTCAGGGGCTTACCCAATCTGAAGTTCGCTTCAGACGCTCTTTGTGAAGCATGTCAGAAAGGCAAATTCACAAAAGTCCCTTTCAAGGCAAAGAATGTTGTCTCAACCTCAAGGCCGTTGGAACTTCTGCATATCGACCTTTTTGGACCAGTGAAAACTGAGTCTATAGGTGGCAAGAGATATGGGATGGTTATCGTTGATGACTATAGCCGCTGGACATGGGTAAAGTTTCTAACCCGCAAGGATGAGTCTCATGCTGTGTTCTCTACCTTCATTGCTCAAGTGCAAAACGAGAAGGCTTGTAGGATTGTGCGTGTCAGAAGTGACCATGGTGGAG
Source organism: Lotus japonicus (assembly GCF_012489685.1). Classification (NCBI taxonomy): domain Eukaryota; kingdom Viridiplantae; phylum Streptophyta; class Magnoliopsida; order Fabales; family Fabaceae; genus Lotus; species Lotus japonicus. Next base: position 51,188,171 of record NC_080045.1, on the reverse strand, counting down.
AGTTTGAGAATGACAAGTTTGAGAGTCTGTTTGATTCCTATGGAATTGCACATGATTTCTCTTGTCCCAGAACTCCTCAACAAAATGGTGTTGTTGAGAGGAAGAACAGAACTCTTCAGGAGATGGCTAGAACCATGCTCCAAGAAACTGGCATGGCTAAGCACTTTTGGGCAGAGGCAGTAAATACAGCATGTTACATTCAGAACAGAATCTCTGTGAGACCAATTCTGAATAAGACTCCTTATGAATTGTGGAAGAACATAAAACCCAACATTTCTTATTTTCATCCTTTTGGCTGTGTTTGTTATGTTCTCAATACTAAGGATAGATTGCATAAATTTGATGCTAAGTCTTCTAAGTGTCTATTACTCGGTTACTCTGAGAGATCTAAAGGTTTTAGATTTTATAATACTGATGCTAAGACTATTGAAGAATCTATTCATGTTAGATTTGACGATAAGCTTGACTCTGACCAGTCAAAGCTAGTTGAAAAGTTTGCAGATTTAAGCATTAATGTTTCTGACAAAGGCAAAGCTCCAGAGGAAGATGAGCCAGAGGAAGATGAACCAGAGGAAGAAGCTGGTCCCTCTAACTCACAAACTCTGAAGAAGAGCAGAATCACTACAGCTCACTCTAAGGAATTGATTCTGGGCAACAAAGACGAACCAGTCAGAACCAGATCTGCCTTCAGACCCTCTGAAGAGACCTTGCTCAGTCTGAAAGGATTGGTGTCCTTAATTGAACCCAAGTCCATAGATGAAGCTCTTCAGGACAAGGATTGGATTCTGGCCATGGAAGAAGAACTGAATCAATTTTCCAAGAACGATGTTTGGAGCTTAGTGAAGAAGCCTGAGAGTGTCCATGTTATTGGAACGAAGTGGGTATTCAGAAACAAGCTGAATGAGAAAGGAGATGTAGTCAGAAACAAGGCAAGGCTAGTTGCTCAAGGCTACAGCCAGCAGGAAGGAATAGACTACACTGAAACATTTGCTCCAGTAGCAAGACTGGAGGCAATCAGACTGTTGATCTCTTTCTCAGTAAATCACAACATAGTTCTACATCAGATGGACGTAAAGAGTGCCTTCCTAAATGGTTATATCTCAGAGGAAGTCTATGTTCATCAACCCCCAGGTTTTGAAGATGAGAAGAAACCAGACCATGTGTTCAAATTGAAGAAATCACTCTACGGTCTGAAGCAAGGTCTCAGAGCATGGTATGAGAGACTTAGCTCATTCCTTCTGGAGAATGAGTTTGTAAGGGGTAAAGTAGATACAACTCTTTTTTGCAAGACTTATAAAGATGATATCTTAATTGTGCAAATTTACGTTGATGATATTATATTTGGTTCTGCTAATCAATCTCTATGCAAAGAATTTTCTGAGATGATGCAGGCTGAATTTGAGATGAGTATGATGGGAGAATTAAAGTACTTTCTGGGAATACAAGTTGATCAAACACCAGAAGGAAATATCCATCAGAGCAAGTACACTAAAGAACTTCTGAAGAAGTTCAATATGCTGGAATCTACAGTGGCCAAGACTCCAATGCATCCTACATGCATTCTGGAGAAAGAAGATAAAAGTGGTAAACTATGTCAGAAGCTCTATCATGGCATGATAGGTTCACTTCTATACTTAACTGCATCTAGGCTAGACATATTATTTAGTGTTCACTTATGTGCTCGTTTCCAATCAGATCCAAGGGAAACCCACTTAACTGCTGTTAAGAGGATCCTAAGGTATCTGAAAGGCACCACTAACCTTGGCTTGATGTATAAGAAAACATCAGAGTATAAGCTTTCAGGTTACTGTGATGCTGATTATGTTGGAGATAGAACAGAGAGAAAAAGTACTTCTGGAAATTGTCAATTTCTGGGAAGCAATCTAGTCTCATGGGCAAGCAAGAGGCAATCAACCATTGCACTATCAACTGCAGAGGCAGAATATATCTCAGCAGCAATATGCAGCACTCAGATGCTCTGGATGAAACATCAGCTGGAGGATTATCAGATCCTTGAGAGCAATATCCCAATCTATTGTGATAACACTGCTGCAATCTCATTGAGTAAGAATCCTATCTTGCATTCAAGGGCAAAGCACATTGAGGTAAAGTATCACTTTATTAGAGATTATGTACAGAAGGGCGTACTTCTTCTGAAGTTTGTTGATACTGACCATCAATGGGCAGATATCTTTACAAAGCCCTTAGCAGAGGATAGATTTAATTTTATTCTGAAAAATCTAAACATGGACTTTTGTCCAGAGTGAAGATGAATCAGAACCTCTGACTATGATACTTCTTGATCAGAAGATGTCTAGTCCAGAAGGTAACTCAATCAGAGTGTGTGTACCCACTGGTACTGACTCTGAAGCTGAGACAACAACACGTGTGTCAGTATTTCTGATGCATAGTTCCTTGTGCCCGTGTGACAGTCTGTTATGATTGCGTGTAGATATGCTTCTCTCCTGTGTGTGATTTGTGTATTTTACGGTTACTATCTATCTTTAATTTTCAACCGTTGATCTTAAAGTGCTTTTTGAATCAACAACGGTTATTTGTTAAAACCCACTATACACACACGATCTCTTTCACTTCCGGTTTTTACTCTCGCTCTCTCTGCTTTTCAAAACCGCTTTTCTCGATTTCTCTCTCGATCTCTCTTCATCTTTCAACCTTCATCTTCTACCTCAAACCTTCAACCGCTTCAAAGATGGTGAGTCAAACCAGAAGATCTACTGCAGATGCACCTCAGTTCCCTCACATGGTAGTTGGTCTAGCAACGGGTCAAAGGGGCCCTGAGAATCCGACACCAGATCAAGGTCAAGCTCAAGAGCAGATTCTTCCAATTGCAGAACGGGGCTGTGCCGTTCACTGTGTATATGCTCCTGAGGAACTCCAAGTCCTGGCAGAATGGAGATTCGACCTCGACAACCTGGCTACAAATGGGTATGATCTTCGTCCTGAAGTCCAAGCTCAAGGTTGGGGAAATTACTTCAACAGACTTCGAGGACCGGTGTATGATAGACTGGTAAAGGAATTCTGGAAGCACGCCGACTGCGATGATACTCAGGTGGTATCTCATATTCTTGGAAGAAAGATCATCATCACGGAGAAGTCCTTCGTGAACTTGCTGGGTGCAGACACTGCTTATGGGTATCGTTTCCAACTCACGGAATCGAAGCTGAAACCCAGCACCAAGGACACAATCAACCAGGCCCTGTACACCACTTTCAAACCGGGCAAGACGAGTTACAAGGTGATGGACCTTCATCCCAAGCTCAGGATCTGGCACAAAATTTTGCTACACTGCATAAACCAGAGACCAAAGGGCAGTTCTCCAGACTACATCAACTTCAATCAGAAGGTGATGTTGTTCTTCATCCAAGACCAGAAGAAGATCTGCCTTCCCTACTTCCTGTTCTCCTACTTGAAGGAATGCATCCGGAAGTCTCGCACCACTGCCTCCATCAAGTCAGCCATCAAATATATCCCCTTTGGGAGACTGCTCTCAGACTTTCTCATTGAAAGCAACCTGGTGCAAGATCTGGTCAATGCTGGATGTGTAGAGGATCTGAGCACCATGGTCAGTGATGTCTTCACTGCAAATTCTCTGAAGAAGATGGGTTTGGTCCAGAAGAAGATTGCTCCTGCTCGTGAAGACACATCTTCTGAGATCAGAAGCAGAAGGATGCCTCTGAATGACTATCCTCTGTGGACTCAGGCAGACAATCCTGACGCCATCAGGTGCTATGTTGATGACCTAAGGGCTCAAGGATTCGAAATTGATCTTGATGATTTCGTCAGCAGACTGCCGCCAGCTCCAGAGTTTCCTTCTCCTCCCAAGAAGAAAGCTCAGAGGAAGATGATACTGGACGAATCTTCTGAGGAATCCGATGTCCCTCTGGTCAAAAAGAAGAAGAGAAAGCCTGATGATGGTGATGATAGTGATAATGAGGATGGTCCTCCTAAGAAGAAGAAGAAGCAGGTCAGAATCGTGGTGAAGCCTACTCGGGTGGAACCAGCTGCTGAAGTGGTCAGAAGGACTGAACCTCCTGCCAGAGTGACTAGATCATCAGCACATTCAAGTAAGCCTGCACTTGCTTCTGATGATGATTTGAATTTATTTGATGCACTCCCTATATCTGCCATGCTCAAACACTCCTCAAATCCCCTCACTCCTATTCCTGAATCCCAACCAGCTGCACAAACCACCTCTCCACCACATTCCCCAAGATCTTCATTCTTTCACCCTTCCCCTACTGAAGCACCTCTCTGGAATTTGCTTCAGAACCAACCCTCTAGGTCAGAAGAACCTACCTCTCCCATCACCATTCCATACAACCCACTCGAACAACCAGAGCCTACCCACACAGAACATGAACCCAGAACCTCTGATCACTCTGTCCCAAGAGCATCAGAACGTCTGGCTCTCAAACCCACGGATACAGACTCTTCCACAGCCTATACACCCGTATCCTTTCCAACCAATGTTGCTGATTCTTCTCCCTCCAATAACTCTGAATCCATTAGAAAATTCATGGAGGTCAGAAAAGAAAAGGTGTCTACCTTAGAGGAATATTACCTCACTTGTCCAAGCCCTAGGAGATATCCTGGCCCTAGACCTGAACGTCTAGTTGACCCAGATGAACCTATCTTGGCCAATCCTTTACAAGAGGCAGACCCTTTGGCTCAACAAGCTCACCCTGCCCCTGACCAACAAGAGCCTATTCAACCAGAACCTGAACCCGAACAATCAGTGTCTAACCAATCCTCGGTTAGATCACCCCATCCTCTGGTTGAAACTTCAGACCCTCACCTTGGAACCTCTGAACCCAATACTCAATTGATTAACATTGGTTCTCCACAAGGTGCCTCTGAAGCTCATAGCAGCAATCACCCAGCCTCTCCTGAAACCAACCTCTCCATAATTCCCTATACTCACCTCCAACCCACATCTCTCTCTGAGTGCATCAATATTTTCTATCATGAAGCCTCTTTGAGGCTCCGCAATGTGCACGGTCAGACTGACCTCAGTGAGAATGCTGAACGTGTGGCTGATGAGTGGAACAATTTGGGCACTTGGCTGGTGGCTCAAGTTCCAATTATGATGCACCTCCTGCATACAGAGGGAAGTCAGAGCATTGAGGCTGCCAAGCAAAGGTTTGCTCGAAGGGTGGCTCTTCATGAACAAGAACAGAGACACAAGCTTCTTGAAGCTATTGAAGAAGCCAAGAGAAAGAAAGCTCAAGCAGAAGAAGTTGCACGTCAAGCAGCAGCTCAAGCTGAACAAGCCAGACTAGAGGCAGAGCGACTTGAAGCTGAGGCTGAAGCTCTTAGATGCCAAGCACTTGCACCAGTTGTGTTTACTCCTGCTGCTTCTGCTTCCATTCCAGATTCTCAAGCTGCTCAGAATGTTCCTTCCGGTTCTGCTCAGTCAAGCTCATCCAGACTCGACATCATGGAACAGCGTCTTGACATTCATGAATCCATGCTGATTGAGATGAAGCACATGATGATGGAACTTCTGCGACGAACTGACAAACCTTAGTTTTAGGATCTCTTCTTTTTTCTTTCTTTTTCTTTAACGTTGTTTTATTTAAACTCTGTTCCTTTTCATTTATTTACTCTACTTTATTCGTTTGTGATTATCTATGCATATCTATATATATTTGTGTCACATATGTTTGCAAAAATCTTTTTATTCATCATATTTTTATGTTTACATCATACATTCTTTCCCTAAAGTCTAGAATGGAGGATCTCTCCTCATTTTTCTGCACTCCTGGCGCTGCTCTGACCTATCCTTCTCCAGACGCTCCAGTACATGCTGGATGTTGCTGAGCCTGTCCTCTAGCTCATCCCTCTCCAGAATCTCTTCTGCAGTCTTGAGCTTCTCTTCCAAACTTTCTTTTTCTTCCAGCAGCTTGAGTTCAAGCCGGCTGAGTTCTTGCACCTCCTCAACGAAGGCAAGAAATTCCCTCAGGTCTCTCTCCAACTCTGGACGCAGGTCCTCTTCCAGCAGTGTCCGTGTTAGCTCCGAGATGGTCGTCGTACCCTCTGGATGCCTGATGTTCAGGAACAAGTCCTCCTCAAAGGCCTTCTTCCTCAGCTCTTCTAGTGCTACGATGTATGATGCCATTTTTTTCCTTACTGAAAATTGTTCGCGGTGTGAAGCTTACCTTTCTCTCCAACGCTTTATATAGGCTTCACTTTCTCTCTGAAAGTTAATGCTCCTACGGTTTATCGAGGTTAAGTTCTTGGTAACTGACCCTTCTCTTTACTCACTTGACCGGTGGTAAACGTTCTTCTCTTGCATTAACTCTTCTATTTATTTCGCCTAACTCTGATTCTTGCATCGTTTTGATTTCCTTTAAACTTAGACCTTCTCTAAGGGGGAGTACCTTGTACTTCAAGCTAAGTTTTTCACACCCCAAGCTTTTTGCTTATGACAAAAAGGGGGAGTAAACCCAGTTTTTGATGTGTAAGATGTGTTAGTGTGATTTATTTTTCTTTTGGAGATTTTAAGAGTTCCACCTTCATGACCATAGATGTGTCACTGGGCAAATACAAGGAATACATTTCACTTCTTCTGAAGTGATTATAAGTTGACTCTGATACCCAAGACTCTGATACCTTGTCCATGACTCTGATTACTTATGCGCTCTGATTACTCGATTTTCATCTATCTCATAAGTTTTTCACTCTGAACTCTTATATTATTTAGCTCAGAATCTAGACTTTACTAAGGTTTTCATCAAGTATTAGATTCAGGGGGAGCTAAGCTCAGAATCAAGCAGTGACTTGAATTCAGAATGAGCAAGATAAACTATTCACATCAGGAGAAGTCTTATTCTATATCTCTAAACTCTGAGTGAATTCAGTTTAATGTTTAAGAATTGTTCATCAAAAATCTTAGTTTTGTCATCATCAAAAAGGGGGAGATTGTAAGATCAAGTTTTGATCTAGTAGTACAACTCTATGTTTTGATGATTACAAGTTAACCTTTTGATATGAACAATTGTGGTACTCTAACGTGTTTGTCTGAGTGTGCTATTTGCAGGTTCTGACCTCAACTCAATCTCACACAAATCAGAAGCACTGTGTATAAAGAGTGACCCAAGCAACGCTTTCGCATTCACCATGTTCAGTATGAACAGTGGAAAAGCTTTAGAAGTTCTGAAGTTATACAAACTCTGATGAGGACTCAGTCACTAGAAGTTCTGAAGATCCAGAAAGTCTGATAACCAAGAAACACTGAAGGCTCAGATGTTCTGATGGTGTAGAAGACTCTGAAGATCGAGAAGCTGAATAGTGGAAACTCTGAAGTCCAGAAGCAAGAAACTCTGAAGGCCATGTTCTTCCCTCTGAGTTCAGAATCAGAAGATACAATGGTCAGAGGATCTGTGCTTTCCCTCTGACTCTGATCAACCGGCTTCACAAGTTCCAATACGAAGCATTCCCCTGATCAGAAGTCTCCTAGGTTTAAAGGTCGCGTCGCTATCCAAGTACAAAAGCTACTGTACCTTCCTGACGACCTACCTAACGTTCTCAGCCACAGCAGAAGCTGGATTTTCCAGAACTGCCCTCCAACGGTAGCATTTCCCATGCATCGCTCAACCCTAATCCTTGGAGTATATAAAGAGGCTGAAGACTGAAAGAAACGGCTAGAAGCATTCACATACGCAAGACATATTCAAAATCTTCTAAGTTTTCTTTCATCTGAAATTCATTGAGTTTACTATTAGCTTTTTAGAAGCAAATCTCTTGTAAACAATTCTTTGATAAACAGTTTGTTTAGTTCCTTTAGGAGATCAAGGTTGATCGGATCCTAGAGAAGACTAAGAGAGTGAATCTTAGTGTGAGCTAAGTCAGTGTAATTGTTAGTCACTTGTAGGTTTCAAGTGCAGTTGTAACTCTTACCTGATTAGTGGATTGCCTTCATTCTAAGAAGGAAGAATTCACCTTAACGGGTGGACTGGAGTAGCTTGAGTGATTTATCAAGTGAACCAGGATAAAATCCTTGTGTGCTTTTCTATCTCTTATCTTTAGCACTTAAGTTCTCGAAAGATTTGTCAAAATCTTTAAGGTGGAAGTTTTATACTTAAAACGTTATTCAAACCCCCCCTTTCTACCGTTTTTCATACCTTCACATGTTACCTAGTAGTTCGCCTCTATTGTTTATTCGTTCATCGCCATTTTACTTTCGTTGTTACATCGCCATTTTCACGCTTCGCCACCTTTGTTGCCGTTTCAAAGATATGTCGCCATTAGTTATAACCGTCAATCACGTCTTTTCAACTGACGCACGTATCCTTGTTTTCCGGGATTTCGTCATCATTTGTTATAAATGCAATTTTCAGTTGTGCGTCTCGAGGAGTAATGTCTTTTCGCTTCCTACCTTTTCGAATTTCAAATCCCACAATCCCACAATCTTCCCCCACTCATTCTCTCTCCTCCTTTCTCTCTATAAAAACCCCTTTTCACTTTTCATTTTTCACTTTCTTAAAACTTTTGTTCTGAAAACCTTTTCACCGCAGCTTTCATTCTCTTCTTTGAACTCCGGTGAACCTTTTCTTCCTCCGGCCGTCGTCATTGCGCGGTGCTCCCCTATCGCCGACGTTCTCCTTTCTCAAATCCACAGTTCTTCCCCTGGTTAGTTTTTCTCTTTCCTGAGATTCTTCGTTTACTTCTTTTTTCTCTGACTCTGTTCATCTTCTTTCTTCTTTTGACTCTGTTCATCTTCTTTTTACTTTTAGTTTGTTCATCTTCTTTCTTCTTTTTATGAAACTGCCTCGCATGTCTTTACCAAACGCTAGCCTTTCTTCCCTAGAACTTTCTTCACCCTCCACGGAGGAGGAAGTTGTCGCCCCCTCTATAATTGAAATTCACTCCTCGCCTTCTACCCATGATGATTCCGGTCCCGCCGGCTCTGTAGACTCAATTCTCTCCTCTAATGGAGATTTATCTTCACCTGAATGGCGCTCTGACGTGCATTTAGTTGAAGATAAATGTCTGTTGCGTTCTATCTGGAACAGCGTTGGGAGCATTAATTCGCTTCGAATATCTGCTCAAGGGTTCACGAAGATAAATCCCGCCACCTCGAATAATGAAGATCATCTGTTAAATGTCCTCCCATGTGGCGAAGATGACTGTGTTCTGTTGCGTAAAGAACCAGCCGATGAATCGCCCGATTTCTTCTTTGTTTATGGCTATTTCTTCTTAGATTTGAACATCAAACTTCCTTTCTCGCCGTTTATATGTCACGTTCTTTCTTTTCTGAATGTGGCGCCTTGCCAACTCCAGCCCAACGCCTGGGGTTTTCTCCGCTGCTTTGAAATTCTTTGTGAACACTTGAGTTTCACTCCAACCTATCCTTTGTTCTTCCTTTTCTATAAATCAGTCACCACTAAACCTACTTCTGTGAAATGGGTTCCACTTTTAGCCCGTAAGAACATGAGTCGGTTTACCGCCCTTAAAAGCCATTACAAAGTATGGCAGAAAAAATACTTTAAAGTTATGGAGTCGCCCGAAATAAAGAACTTGTTCCTTGATTCCGACAATAACCCTCTCTTCCCTTTTTACTGGACAAAGAACCCTCGCCGAAAAATATCCGTTTCATACGACGCCTTGGATGAATCTGAACAAGGCGTCGCCGATTACCTCCGCACACTACCAGTAATTTCCGGTCACGACTTGATTGAGGCGTCGAAATCCGGCACTTTAAATCAATTTTTTAGTAAGTTCATAATCTTTGCACGTAACTTGTTTTTCTTTTTGTTCATGTATCTCGTCTAATTGGTGTTTTTCATACAGCTACGATGGGAAAAAGCAAGGTTGACGCGAACCCAATCAAGATGAAGGAGTACCTCGCCCAGTCTGCTGCGGCGGCAAAGAAGAGGGCCGCCGAAACTGAGCAAAAGAAGAAGAATGAAGGTACTTCGGGTTCTGACAACGTCAGGGACCCTAAACGTCAAAAAACTTCAAGTGCTGCTGGTGGTAGGCCTCTCCACCAATCGACTCTCGATCCAAGAAGTCATCCGGCTGAGAAAAAGAAGGGACATGACAATGTCCCGCCCCCTCAACAAGATTCAAGCGCGCTAATCAACCGCCCACCAACTCCATTTAACCAAGCTGGCCCTAGCTCAGCCATTGGTGGCGAGGCTCCTCCCCCCTTGCTGAACTTGTCGGATCCTCACTTCAATGGGCTTGAATTCATGACCCGTACTTTTGACAACCGGATTCACAAGGATATTTCCGGTCAAGGCCCCCCCAACATTGCTTCCGTGGCGATCCATCACGCGCTTTCTGCCGCCAGTACTGTGGCGGGAATGGCTCAGTGCGTGAAGGAGTTGATATCGGCCAAGAACCGTTATGAAAAGAAGGCGGCTGATTATAAGACAGCCTATGAGCGGGCTAAAACTGATGCTGAGACTGCCAACAAAAAGCTGAAATCTGCTGAGGAGAAGTGTGCTAAGTTAACTGAAGACTTGGCTGCTTCGGACCTGCTTCTTCAAAAGACCAAGTCTCTTAAAGAAGCCATAAATGACAAGCACACTGCCATTCAAGCCAAATATCAAAAGTTGGAAAAGAAATATGATCGCCTGAATGCTTCCATCATAGGGCGTGCTTCTCTTCAATATGCTCAAGGCTTTCTGGCGGCCAAAGAGCAGATCAGTGTTGTTGAGCCGGGCTTTGATCTTTCCCGCATTGGGTGGCTGAAGGAGATCAAGGATGGTCAAGTAGTTGGTGATGATGACATTAGCCTCGACCTCCTTCCCCAATTCGATGATGAGAGTGAGCCTGAAGAAGATGGCGAGGATGGGAATGAGCAGCACAGGAATGAGGATCAAGAGAAGGAAGATCCTCAAGCTGGGACAAGCCAGGGCAACAACGCCAACAACGAGAACCTGGCTTGAATTTGTTTTTATTTTATGAAGTTGAAATTTTTCTTTGGGCATTGCCCTGTCTTTTATTTTCATTCCCAATCATGTATGGGCGTCGCCCCCTTTTCCCTACTTTAAATGGATATCATCTTAAGTTCATTCGTTGTTTTAGTTGTTTCCAACTTTCGTTGTTACTTTGGTTTACATACCTTAGCCGATTTTTTGACGAGGCTTGGTTTCTAGTGGCCACTAGAATTGCCAAGGCTTTTAACTTTTGAAGGCGATACTCTCTTATTCCGAAAGGTTTACTCGCGGTATTGCATACCTTGATACGATTTGCATTGCATGAACTCGTAATATAAATTAAAAAATATATGCGATTCTGTTGAAATGATCTTTTCATTAATTTTCTTTCGTATGGGAACAATTGTCCCTTCATTACAAATGTCGCCTCATTAAAAACCTTTCCAAAGAAAGGGAAAAAGAGTGCGACTTCATTTACATTTGTTGTTTCTATTAACTAAAATACTGCTTTAGATGAGAGGCGTTCCATGTTCGTGGAACCTTTTGACCGCTTAGTTGTTCCAACTTATAAGCTCCTCCTCCAACGTCGCCTATAATCCTGTAAGGCCCGCCCCAATTGGGCGAAAGCTTGTTGTGCTTGTCAGGTATTGTGTTTTTTCGGAGCACTAAGTCTCCCACCCTCATTTTTCTTGGCACGACTTTTGTTGAGAATTTTCTTGCAACCTTCACTTTTCCCGCCTCATTCCTTATGTGTGCCTCCCGTTGTTCCTCTGGCAACATAATTAGATTTGCTATCAGATTTTCCCCGTTGTCATTCTCATTAAACCGAGCCACTCGCCAACTTTGGTTTTCTATTTCTACCGGGAGCATGGCGTCAGTCCCATAAGTTAAACGATACGGGGTTTCCTTTGTGCTTGACTGTTCAGTGGTGTTGTATGCCCAAAGAACGCCTGGCAGTTCCTCCGCCCAAAGCCCTTTTGCTTCATCCAGTTTCTTCTTTAACCCTTTCAGGATAACCTTGTTAGCCGACTCAGCCTGCCCATTGGTTTGTGGATGTTCTACAGAGGCAAATCGCATCTCGATTCCCATTTCTGCACAGAATTCCCGGGTAACACTACTTGTGAATTGGGTTCCATTATCCATTACTAACGCCATGGGGACCCCAAATCTACAAACGATCCTTCGCCACAGGAAGTTCCTGACCTTGGCAGCTGTGATAGTCGCCACTGCCTCGGCTTCTATCCACTTAGTGAAGTAATCAACCGCCACGATGATATATTTCATTTGTGCCTTCGCTACAGGGAATGGTCCTAAGATATCAGTCCCCCACATGGCGAATGGCCAAGGCGCCATCATGGTTGTTAATTCTTCCGGTGGAGCCTTGTGTAAGTCAGAAAAGACTTGACATTTTTCACATTTCTTAACATACTCCAAACAATCCTTCTTCATTGTTGGCCAATAGAATCCTGCTCTTATCACTTTTACTGCCAAGGATCGCCCGCCGATATGACTAGAACACACACCTTCATGGACTTCCGCCATTATTCCAAGAGCGTCCTTGGTATCTACACATTTGAGCATAGGAGACATGATTCCCCGCCGATACAACTCACCATCCACCAGTGTGTAGAAACTGGCTTCCCTGCGTTTTGTTCTCGTGTTCAAATCATCCTCCTTTGGTGGGTTCTCTAAGAAGGTCTTAATTGATTCCATCCAAGGTAGCTCGCCCTCACTGACTGACTTTACAGCTTTCAACTTTATTTCTACCAAATCAATGCTCGGGCGAGGCAGGGTTTCTTGAATGACTGTTTGGTAGTTGCCCAATCTCCCTGTGCTTGCCAACTTTGCCAACACATCAGCCCTCTCATTTTGTCCCCTCGGGACATGTTCTATTTTGATTTCTTTGACCTCCATCATCAATCTGCGCACCACTTCCAGATATTTGGACAGTTGCGGATCCTTCACCTGGTACTCGCCTTTCACTTGTTTAACCACTAACTGCGAATCTCCTTTGATAAATAACTTCTGGACTCCCAACTCAATGGCCAACCTTAAGCCGGCAATCAGAGCCTCGTACTCAGATTGATTATTGCTCGCCTTGAACTCGAACTTGAGAGACTGTTCAATGATCATTTTATCTGGACTTTCAATTGTTATTCCCGCCCCACTTCCAGTGTTATTAGAGGATCCATCCACAGACAGGACCCATTCTCCTTGAGTCTTCTCTCCTTCAGTGGGTGTTAATTCCGCCACGAAGTCAATTAAACTCTGGACTGTGACTTGGCCCCTTGGCTCATATTGTATGTCATATTCTGATAGCTCAACTGACCAGCTAACCAATCGCCCTGATAAATCAGGCTTCTGAAGTACTTGCCTTAAGGGAACATCAGTTTTAACTTTGACTTGGAAACTTTGGAAGTAAGGTCTGAGGCGCCTTGCAGTTTTCAGAATTGCCAAAGCCGCCTTTTCAATTTTTTGGTACCGCAATTCTGCCCCCTGTAAAGTATGGCTCACGAAATATATAACTTTCTGCTTTTTTCCTTCTTCCTGGAGCAACACCGTACTTACCGCCTTGTCAGTAACCGCTAAATAGAGCACTAATGGAACGCCTGGTGTTGGCTTGGAGAGTACTGGTAATGTGGCCAATGTTTCTTTCAATTTGGTAAAAGCTTGTTCGCATTCCTCTGTCCACTGAAACTTTGAATTCTTTTTTAAACATGTGAAGAACGGGGCCGCTTTGTCACCCGCCATTGGCAAGAAACGTGACAAGGCGGCCATTCGCCCTGTCAAACGCTGAACCTCCTTTACACTTGTTGGGCTTTTCATCTCCAAGATCGCCCTTCCCTTATCAGGGTTCACTTCTATTCCTCTTGATGTTAACATAAATCCCAAGAACTTTCCTCCCTGGATCCCAAAAGAACACTTCTCAGGATTCAACTTCATTTGATATGTTCTTAACTGAGTAAACGCTTCTTTGAGATCACCCCCATGATCACTAGCCCTGGCGGACTTTACGATCATGTCGTCCACATACACCTCCATATTCCTGCCTACTTGTTTTGAAAAAATTTTATCCATAAGCCGTTGGTACGTAGCTCCTGCATTCTTCAAACCAAAAGGCATTGTCTTGTAACAATAGTTCGCCTGATTGGTCATAAATGCTGTACTTTCTTCATCCGAGGGGTGCATCATAATCTGATTATAGCCCGAATAAGCGTCCATGAGACTTAAAAGTTCATTCCCTGAAGCTCCATCCACAAGCTTATCAACATTGGGAAGTGGGTACGAATCTTTGGGACACATTTTGTTCAGGCTTGTGTAGTCCGTGCACATTCGCCATTTCCCATTGGCCTTCTTGACCATTACAACATTGGCGAGCCACGTTGGGTACTGTACCTCACGGATGAAGCGGGCCTTGACCAATTTTTCAGTCTCTAATTGTACAGCCTTGTTCTTTTCTTCACTCATTCTTCGCCTTGGTTGGATGACTGGGGTCGCCCCTGGTCGTATGGCTAGTTTGTGAGTGATCACCTTGGGATCAATCCCTGGTACATCATTGATGGTCCATGCGAAGAGATCTAGATTATCACCCAGAAGGGTGATTAGTCTTTCCTCTTGTTCTGCTGTCAAACTACTGCCAATCTTTAGAAGCTTGTCCTTGACTTGCACCTGCTTAGTTTCTTCCAGAGGTTGTGGGCGAAAATCATCGGCATCGTCTCTTGGGTCCAAGCTAAATCCTTCTTGTGGGAAGATTTCTGTAATTCGATGGCTCTCCTTGGCGGCCTTTCGCCCATAGAGCGCCACGCTTCTCAAATAGCATTCCCTTGCTGCATTCTGGTCTACACGCAATATCCCGACCTTCCCGTTGCAGGCGGGATATTTAACAGTTAAATGAGCGGTTGAGATGACCGCGCAGACCTTGTTGAGGGTGTCTCGCCCCAAGAGTACATTGTAATTGGCTCTACACGCCAATACTAAGTACTTTACTTGAAATTTCTTGACAAACTCTCCTTCTCCAAAGGCAGTCGGAATTTCGACGTATCCCCGCACACTGACACGGTCCCCTGTGAATCCCACCAAAGTTCCCTTGTATGGTTTCAAATCTGATTCCTTTAGTCCCAGGCGATCAAAGGCGTCTCCATAGATGATATCCGCCGAAGATCCCTGGTCTAAGAATACTTTCTTTGTCACATAATTGTTAACCCTGATTGTCACCACAATTGGATCGTTGTCATGAGGAATTACATGCGCGAAATCCTGAGGGGTAAATATAATAGGGGAATGATTCACCCAACACTCGCCTTCGTTCGACTCCTGTACTGAGTGTACTGCCGCCACGTAGCGTTTTCTAGCCTTACTTGAAATTGCACCCCCGCCAAATCCTCCTGCAATAGATGAGCATTCCCCAACAGGATCGCCCAACTCTTCAACTATCTCTTTACCTTTGCCTTTGTCCCCTTGAGTGATCTTAGCTACCTCCGGCGCTGCTGTGTCTTTAACAAAGTTTGCCAAATGGCCAGCTTTAATCAAGCGATCAATTTCCCGCCTTAAATTCCAACAATTATCTGTCGTATGCCCCAACGCCCTGTGGTACTCGCACCACCTATTGGTGTCCACGTTAGCTGGCGGCCGCCGTGGGGGTGGTGGGTACTGCACAACGTTGGTCTGCCCAACTGCCCTTAAAATGGTACTTAAGGGTGCATTCAACTTAGTAAGTGGGACTGGCGTTGGCGAAGCACCAGGCTGACCAGCTGTGGCAGCAGTGGGACCTTGTGAATTTCTGTGCCATGTATTTTGAAAGCCAGGTTTAGAGTTTTGGTATGGTCCCGGTCTTGGTACACGGGGGGTTTGCGCTACCCTGGTTTCCTTCCCCGCCTTGGATTTGTCCTGTGAAACACCACCAGATTGAGACTGCTTGCGTCCTTCCTCTCTTTCTTGTTTCTTCTGATCATCTTGCTCGATCAATATGAACTCTTGAACACGTGCGCGAAGATCCATCATATCCTTCGCCGGTCGCCTTGTTAAGTCTCTATTCAAATCTCCCGCCCGAAGGCCATTTTTGAATGACGCCAAACAGACATCTGGATTTTCCTCCTCCAACTGCACCGCCATTTTGCTGAAGCGTGCCATGTAGGTTTTTAATTTCTCGCCTGGTTGCTGATGTATGCTGATAAGATCAAACATTGTTGCTTTTGTGGTTTTATTGGCGGAAAATTGAGTCAGAAACTTAGTGGACAGATCAGTGAAATTATCAATGGAGAAGGGCGGTTGTCGAATGAACCACTGCATCGCCATGCCTTTGAACGTGGAAGGCAATAATCGACATTTTACCGCATCCGTCGCCCCGCCGATCACCATTTTGGTATTGAAATATCTAAGGTGCTCCATAGGATCAGATTCGCCCGAAAAGGCGTCTAATGCCATGGTTTGCAGGTGCTTTGGAATGTCCACCCTAGTGATGGCTGGAACAAAAGGTTGAAATTCAACTACATCCTCCGCCTCCAGGCGTTGTTCTTGCTTAAAATCCTGCCGCTGAGTGAGATACTCAACTTGGGCTTGCAACTGCTCGTTTTGGGACTGCACCTTCTGTAAGGTATCTAACATTTGTTGCAAAGCCGCAGGCGTGATACCTGTCATTGCCTCTTGTGCTCTCCGTGGAGCAGTGGTTTTAAAATCTTCCAAGTTCACATATTCAGGCGGCGTTGAACGCCGCCGAACACCTGGATCTGATTTAGCGATCAGATCTGAAGGTCGTCCCGGAGCTGCATTCACCAATGACGCTGGCGACGGCGCCACTGAGTGGACCCCCTCCGAGGAAGCTTCCTGCTCTTGCTCGTCCAGTAAGGGACGGTTGGTGTTCCGTCCGCCGCCGCGACCGCCGTGTCGACCACCACCGCGCCGGCGATGATCGCGTCGACCCACGCCGCATGAACGAGTCTCCATGGCTCGTAATTCCTCCTTCTGTCACCGGAAGAGTTAAGTCAGAGCCACAGACGGCGCCAATGTTCTGTACTAGGGCAAGCTTACGTAAAAGAATGACAGAAAGTAAACCCTAGCAGAGCACTAAAATAGCAAAACTACCATAAAAGGAATATTCTCATTAATGCTGAAAAAGTTGGTTTCGTACAAGTGGATGACCTCCCCTTTTATAGAGGGGGTGGTCATGATATGGATCTTTCCTATATTTGGGCCTGACAATCAGGGCCCAAATCCCTGTACATATAAGACAAATCCAAAGGAATCTTCCAGCTGGCTTGTGGGTCCATCATCTAAGGGAGGGCAATGAAGCTCGTTGTGTCGCACTTCCCGCCATGGCTATCTTCAATGGTTTATTGTTTATTTTGGGCGGGACATAATCTTCTTTATGTCCCGCCCAGTCCAGATTTAATCTGACTTTCTTCAAACATTTCTGGCCCATTGTCAAAAGTGATGTGCTCCGATTCTTCCATGAATTTCACACTTCAGGGAAACTTGCTAAAGGGTTAAATGCAGCTTTTATTTCTCTCATCCCCAAACATCATCACCCTCAAACAGCGGCAGATTTCCGTCCTATCAGCTTAATAGGAAGCGCATATAAGCTCATATCGAAGGTGCTTTCAGCAAGGCTACAAGTGGTTCTACCCTCCCTAATTTCTGAAAATCAGTTTGCATTCACCAAAGGGCGGCAAATATCGGACTGCATTCTTATAGCTAATGAGGTGGTGGATTTATTGAATAAAAAGCAAGGAGGAGGATTTCTATTAAAGCTGGACTTCGCAAAGGCATATGACAACATCGATTGGGACTTTTTACTGGATTTGCTCAAGGAAATGAACTTTGGAGATAAGTGGATTACATGGATCTCAAATTGCATCACCACAGCTTCCTTAGCGATCTTAGTCAACGACACACCCACAGAATTCTTCAAGATTGAGAAAGGTTTACGCCAAGGAGACCCGTTATCTCCTCTCCTATTTAATATATGTGCAAACGGGCTATCTTGCTTACTGAATCAAGTGCTAGGCGAGGAGTTATTCAGTGGGGTGCGAATTGGCCCGGAGCTAGCTATTAATCATCTCCAGTTCGCAGATGATACCTTATTATTCTGTGAAAACAATCAAGAACAATTGGATATCTTATGTAACATAGTGGTCTCTTTTCTCTTCGCCTCGGGTCTGAAAATAAACTTGTCTAAATCTCTTATCATTGGATGCAATGTACCTAAGGAGACTACTAGGAGACTGGTTTCTACGTATGGATGGAGCATAGGGAAGTTACCAATTCTTTATCTTGGTGCTCCATTGGGGGGAAATCCGCGAAGAACTTCCTTTTGGGGAGGAATGTTAGACAAACTCCGAAACAAAGCTAGGTCTTGGAACTCAAAATATATCTCACTTAGTGGAAGATTGACACTGATGAAATATGCCTTATGTGCAATCCCCCTTTATCTTATGGGAAACTTCAAAGCACCGATTGGGGTTATAGGGGAAGCTGAGAAAATCTTACGAGCTTTCTTGTGGGGCAAAGATGAAGGAGGAAGAAAAATTGCTTGGATCCCTTGGGCCCTAATTTGTCAATCTAAAGAGTCTGGAGGCCTCGGTGTAGGATTCTTGACATGGAAGAATAGAGCTTTACTGCTTAAGTGGGCATGGAGATATGGGATTGAAAGACAAAGCCTATGGAGAAAAGTAATCACAGAGAAATATGGTTTGGACAGCAGGTCCATGATGCTTCACTCGGCAATGATAGAGGGTCGAAACTGGTCCCCTCAGCTGCTGGATATAATAAATTTACTGATGGAAGACTCGATATTAGCAAAAGGGCTCACCGAGGGTCTGTTCTGTGGTGTGGGCGATGGTAAAAACACAAGTTTCTGGGCTGATCCGTGGGCAGACTTTGAGCCTCTCAATACAAAATTCCCAAGAATCTTTGCTTTGTGTGAGAACAAGACTGCCATGGTTGCTGATATGGGGCTCTTTGTGCAAGGAAAGTGGATATGGGATGTGCCATTTAGAAGACAATTTTTCAATTGGGAAGTGGAAATATTTCAAAGCTTTAATTCCGTGATTAACTCCTGTTTCCCCTCTGTTGATTCCCCAGATATTCTTTTTTGGAGGTTTGATAACTCTGGATCCTTCTCTGTGAAATCGCTTTGTCTGTGGGCGGAAAAGAAAACTTTTGGTGATGATGTTAGACCCATTCCGACGCAGATTCGAAGGTCTCTACCCCCAAAAGTGGGATTATTGTTTTGGCAAGTGAATCTGAACAAAGTGGCTACGAAAGATAACCTCTTGAAAAGAGGTATTAGCCTACCGGATAATGGCTTGTGCTCTCTCTGCCAAACAACCTTAGAAAGTGGAACCCACCTCTTTCTACATTGCCCAAAAACATGGATTTTGTGGTGCTTTGTACTTGCTAGAGAGGGAGTGCAGTGGGCAATCCCAAGCTCCTTGGATGAACTATCTTCCCAGTGGGAATTCTTAGCTGCCGGTTCTGATCCACTTCTCTGGAACCTAATTCCCTACTCAATAGTTTGGACTATTTGGCTAGGGAGAAACGATCTCTTATTTCAAGGGAGAGACTTCTCCCCACTCAAGTTATGGGAAATGCTCAATCTGAGAATAGGATGGTGGGTTAAGAGCATTTGGAAAAGATGTCCTTATGATGCGCAACAATTTGCGGAAAACTTCTGCCATATCCGTGTTGAAAGAAATACCCCTAGGCCTCGTAATATGAGGTGGGTTCCCCCATCTGCAGGAATTCTGAAATACAATGTTGATGGAGCTTCCCAGGGAAATCCAGGTCGTTGCGGCATAGGTGGTGTCCTCAGAAATTCAGATAGAAAGATCCTGGGATTCTTCTCCATCAATTTGGGTCATGGAGGGGCAGCTGAAGCTGAGTTAAAAGCGATTTGGAAAGCACTTATTTTCTGCAATCAATTCCACTTCAGGGATCTTATCATTGAAAGCGATTCGACCGTTGCTGTCGGATGGGTCAATTCACACCGAAACAGGCCTTGGAAATGGGTTAATATATTAAACGAGATAGATTATCTGATGAAGGTGGTATCTTGCTTGGAAGTGAAGCATAATTTTCGGGAAACAAATGGAATTGCTGACTTCTTAGCCAAAAAAGGCTGCACTAGAACTGATACTATCTGGGTCTGTGAAAGCCTTCGTTAACAGCGTAGGGGCTGTTCTTTGCGTGGGTAGTTTTGGGGCTCTTGGTGCTCCAATTTGGGTCCTGTTTCTTGCGTCTGCTGTAATGTGCCCTTTTTTTTTCTCTTCTTTCCTTCGTTGCTCTGTTTCTCTTGTTTTTTTTTTTTTGTTTCTTTTCTGTTTTTGTCTTTTGCTTTTCCTTGTCTCTTCCACTTGGGAGGTTTGTTCCCAAGGCTTTCTCTTTTTAATATTATCTGCTCTTTATCTTTCAAAAAAAAAGTTTTTTCTATATTGGGGAATGCACTCTAGAATTTAACAACTTCAATGTTTGTTACTGTATACATATGCATGGTAGTTTTGTTGTTTAATCAACAGTGATATAGCTCTCTGACATAGTGTCATCTAAAGTTGCATACTTCACTTTGTTATTCTTGACCCTATTTTATTAGTTATAGCATCGTATTGAATGTTGTTTTTAGTAAAATATATACAAATTGAATAATTCTAAATAGTTAGTGTATATATTTTTTAAAAAAATTGTATATTGGAAAACACAAAAAGTTGTTTGAATTAATTTTTTGAATAGGTAACTGGATTTAAATTTAAGGCATTTATAAAAAAAATCACATGTTGACCAAAAATATGAAGAAAAATACAACAAGTTATCCAAGCACATGTTGATTTTTTTAAATTTTAGATTTAATTAGGATTTAAGTTGTTTATTTATTGATTTTTTCTAGGGTATTTTATTTTATTTTGAGAGTATTAATTAGTTTTTATCGTATTTTTATTGAATTTTTGAATTTTTATTTAATTCAAGATTTTATGAGTTTTTATTGTGATTTGCTAGATTTTGGTAGTTTTTATCTATCTTTAGTTAGTACCTTTTTAAATTTTAGATTTGATTAGGATTTAGGTTGTTTATTTCTTGATTATATCTTGGATCTTTTATTTTATTTTAGATTTATTTTGAGGTTATTAATTAATTTTTATGGTGTCTTTATTGAATTTTCGAATTTTTATTTAATTTATGATTTTATGAGTTTTTATTGTGATTTGCTAGATTTTGGTAGTTTTTATCTATCTTTAGTTAGTACCTTTTTAAATTTTAGATTTATTAGGATTTAGGTTGTTTATTTCTTGATTTTTTCTTAATTTGTCTTATTTTTATTAAATATTAATTCTAGGAAAATGGAGCTGATATGGTGTTGAGGGTCCGCAGAGCTACCATAGACACGCAGAGATTTGATGGTTGCTAGGTGAATTTGGCAGAGTTTCTCATTAGCTGTGGACTGCGGTGGTTTCTATATTGTTTCCATTTATCACCTAAGAGGAGTCTGTTTACTTAAATTTTCAAACTCATATTAAGATGTAACAGAAGGGAAAATTAATCAAGGACTGCTAAGTTAGTTAGATGTTATTATAGTAGTTACTTAGTACTAGGACGAGATGAGTTATAAATAAAGGGAAATCAAATTAGAGGAACACATTATGTAGCATTATATATATCTCATTATGTATGTCCTTTAGTATCTGAAAATATTGCTAAAGTATGGTATTGAACATGTCTTAAGCACAAGAGAAAGTTCTTCGTGCAACACATAGATAAAAAGTGGTTGTTTGTATTTGCGTATAATTTTCAATTGATATGTTTTAATTTTAAACTACTATAATGCTACCTACGTGAGATTTTATTTTATATAAAAGTATCATTATACTTTTTTATACAATCACTATATTCTAAACTAATTGATTGATATTATTTTAATAGAAAAAATTAATTTAATATAATTAATTTTAGTATTGTTTTCAAAATTGTAAGAGTGTCTATTTATATATGTTTATAACTATAATAATTGGATAGTATGAAAAATACGAGGAATAAAAAATATTAATACATATGTACTATAAAATTATGACATAAATTTATTAGCGCTAACAAATTAGAGTTACGAAATCTCACAGGGAGGAACATTTTATATGTAAAATGAAAATTTGTAGGAGTTAAAAAAAAATAATTCATTTTTTCTATAACTTAAGTGTATTTTTAATAATTTAAACAATAATTATATATTTATGTATTGTTACATATCTAAAACACAAAAGCATTACCCTTTATGCAACACGAGTATACATCTTCACAAACAAAATTCAGTTATATCTCACATATGCAAAACTTAAAGCTTTTGGCTTATTAACTTCTGTGTTTTTCAAAATCTTTATATTAGTTAATGAAGTGTATGCTTACAAAACACTAAAATTGAGTGTCTGAATTTGTGCTCTTTAAATATCTACATCTTTATTATGATTGTTCTTACATTCTTAGCATCTTAAATATTTTATAATTTAAAATATTAATCGATGTATCAAATACAATAAACAAATTCACCGTGCAACGCGCGGGTAAAAAACACTAGTTTATTATGAAAAAATTATTCTCGATTGTGAGAAATTAGTTTACATGCTCTATCCGTGTAGATTTTTTACAAACAAAACTATTCAACTGATTTTCATAAACCATCAAAAATATATTTTTATATCTAATTTTCAAAGTGAATCTCCCTCACAAAGAACGATCCACGGTAGAAATTCACTATTGAACCCGACAGCTCATGCCAACACTAATCAGTTTTTAGATATTTTCTCTTAGAAATTTTATTTTTATATCCAATTTTCAAATTCAAAACAAGATGAGTGGAAGAAGAGCGGAAGAAGAAAAGGGATGTGGGAGAAAAGGTGATCCAGACCTAGAATTTCTGCCTAGATTGTTGCCTGAGTGTGAGAGTGAGAAAACTAGAGTCAGGGATGGGTGGAATTTCTGGTTATAAATAATATTGTATTTTGTGGTTGTGTTGAGAGAGAAGATCACCGACCCTATTAAACTCGGCGAGTATCGCCTTAAGAAGGGAAAGGAGTTTCAAGGTTTGATTTGGCGTGTCCGATGGAGCACAAATGCTTGGAGCAAATATGCAGAATGTGTTTTTTGTGCTGGGGTATAATGTTTATACGTAGGGTTTTAAATTTAAGCTTTGCGTGCACTTATCTAAACACCCATGTTCCATCGTACAAGACGAATCAGGCCCTCAAAGTGTTCCCGCTTCCAAATGTGATGCTCGCCTCACACTAGCTCAACAAGTATCACCTAGGAACCAGAAAATTTCAAGGGCCAAATACGCCGTCCGATGGAATACTGGTGTCGTCTGTATCAAATACGCGTAAAAACAGTTTGTAGAGTGTGTTCAATCGTACGAGGCAAATCAGGTCCTCGAACTCTTTGCACTTTTGAATGTGATACTCACTTATTACACTTGAGATCAAATTGAAGACATGCGAACATAAATCAATAACTGAAGAAATGAAAGCCACAAAGAACAGAATTAGTCTTAAGACACACTTACGATTTTGCTGCGTTTGTGCGTCGGGCGAAGGAGAAGGACGGCGCGTTGGGGCAGACAAGGATGGAGGGTCTGCGGAGGATTAATGGGAAGCAAAAGAAATTGAGCCAGACCACAAAAGAAACAAACAACAACACAAAGATTTAGACCCTGAAGCAAAATTACAGCAAACTCCGGTGCAAATCCCTACAACCGGTTTTGGTCCCAGGATTAACACAGCCACGGTCTAACACTCGTGTACTCGAGGTCGACCGTATGGAGCCTTCACAAAATATTGCCAAGAAAATGATAGAATGAAATAGAGGAGAAAAGGGAAAAGGAATCAAGAGTACTCTCCACACCATACCCGTGTGTCCTCCATTTGTATATCTCACAAGCCGGTCATAAAAGCCATTCACTATAATGGTCATTGACCATAATAGTGACTTAAACATATGGATTTTTATTTTCTTGATTGATTGTGTTCTTGAAGTTGATTTTACATGCATAGGTTTAATTCTGGTAATCTGGTTAAAGTTTAGTCTACTCTAATTTTATCCTAATGTTTAATTTACTGAATCATAAGGATATAGCATGTTAGACTTTTACACTAGGAAATTTGAATTTGATTAGAGATGATCATAATTAGGGATTAGTTTTTTTTGTTAATGGTGTCATGCTTGAACTTACTACAATCAACCTATTTACCGTTTCTATATGATACAATATTGGGCTGAGAAATCCCTAAAACTTTGGGAAAATTTTCACATTAGATTAAGAGCAAACCACAATCATAAAATTCGAAACCACATCTGTCGATGTTAGGACAATAGTATATTGCTTCCTCGACCATCTTATCTCCATGCCCCAGTTAGGTGTGGCTTGAGCATCTGCAAGTGATAGAGACAACTATATATTTTCCAAGAAGTGCTAATTAATTATGTACAAAACAACAAAGTGTTTAACCAGCACAAACAAAAGAGCGTGTCACTAACTCACTCACCAAATTCAAACACTAATCAATCACTTAAAAACACTCCAATTTGGTTTTCATATTATAATAAGACACATATCTCCTTATCTTCCTTTTCTCCACACTTATACTCACTGCAAGCCATCTAGCACCCCTTTAGTTAAACAAAAAAGAGAAAAAGGGGCACTTGTACACTATCTCATCAATTATGTACACACATAATACTCTTCTTTTTTGTTCTTCTATTTTTTCCCTTTAGTTTGCCTAAAAATGTTTCCAAAAAGTAAAATAGCTTAAAAGTAGGATTTTTTTGCAGGAGGTCTTCAAACTGCTTTCATAAGATTAGCAATCTCAAGAACCCTGGCCACTTTGGTTCCCCTTTTTGCCTCAGCTGATGCCCTTTTCTCCTCTGCTTTTCTTCTAGCTTTTGCTTGTTCTGTGTTTTCTCCATTGCTCTTGCTCTTTTCTCCTCCAGCTTCCTCTGCACAGTGCGTTATATTGTTGGTTCATCATGAGCAAAAGCTGTAATCATTCATTTTGTGTACAACAAATGTTTTGTTTTGTTTGAAATCAACATGAAATCAAATCATTTGACAACTTTCTGCCAGTAACATGTTTGGTCAGCTTATTTTTCCTCAAAATCAATTTTGTCACTCTGACATTACTCACGGAAGGTTCTCTCTATAATTGATTTTGACTTTAAAGTCAATTACAAAAGGATTTCAAAAAATGCACTTGTTGGTAGGTAACACATACCCACCTTTTCTTTTGTCGCCAATGAAAAGTAGCTTCAATAGCAAATTGAGAATGCTTTGCTCATAGAAATTGATTGCTTCAAATTGCAAGAAAAAGAAAAAAAGGGTAAAAGAGGACATGTTTCCTGTGATGTTCTCTCATCATTTTCAGGCTGTGGTGATTTAATTTAGACATTTTAACTGTGGTATTCTATGGCCAAGCCCCAGGAGTGTATGCAAAATTCTCATACATATGACCAAATAACTGTCAGCTGAATTTACACTTATTCAGACATGGAAAATGTTAAAAATTACAATACTAAACACAAGTGGAAGGTAACCCTATATATGTATCCACTACTACAGAAATGACATTTTGCCACGCCTCAATTGCCACGGTTATAGGCGGAACCATGACAAAAGCTCAATTGTCACGGTTATAAGCGGAACCATGGTAATAGGGGATAGTATTTTATTTTATTTTTTGAGGGACCGTGACAATAGAAGTTGTTTGCCCAATTTCAGAAGAAAACCCTAAACCCTCTCTCTCACACTCTCCACACTCCATCCCAGCGGCGTGGGCATGTTAAGGTCGCTGACCATTCACGACGGTGGAGACAACTCCAACCCTTCATAACGACGGCGGAAAACCCAAGCTCTCTCTTCTCGAGGTCGAGGTCGAGCACGCGGCCTCTTTTCTGTTCACGACGACGGTACCATGGCCTCGCTTATCCTCTTCGTGAGGTCAAGCTCGTTACTCTTCCTCTATCATCTACAGGTCTCCATCGCGTCGTTCTCTGTGGTTGTTCTTCGTCGCGCCATCGCCCATCATCGTCATGCTAGAGTCATTTTAGGTATGCATTTTTGTCTCTCACACTCTCTCCTTCCCTCTATCTTTCACACGGTCATTTTATTTGCTAGCTAGGGTTTCAAGGGACCAAGGTTAGAGAAGGAGTGAAGGAAATTCTGTAATCTTTTCTTGAATATGAGTAGTTGAAATTGATATGAGTAGTTGAAATTGAGTATAGGTTCGTAACTGTGTTTATTCAGTTGTTGAAGTGTGTGAATATGATAGATATACTTGGGAATTTCTTTGAATCAATTCAGTTGAAAAGTGTTTGATTTTTGAAACTACTAATCAATTTCTTTTAATTTTTGTTTTTATGAGCAGTGGCTGCTCTCCAGGACCTATAACTACCCACCGGAGCTTCAAGGATGGAATGGTAGCGATCCTTGTGTATAACTGATGGACTGGGACACCAGGCTCAAATTGCGATTGGATCAGCCAAAGGACTTGCTTATTTACATGAGGATTGTAAGTGATATGCATGCTTATCTTCTCATAAATAATCAATTTGTGTACACTTTTTTTTTGTTAAAAGGATGAAATCATTGTTATTAACTTTTGGGAAACATCAATCAGGTCACCCTCGCATCATTCACCAAGAAGACATAAAGGGTGCAAACATTCTAATTGAAAACAACTTCGATGCCAAAGTATGTATATCAAATTTCAAGAGCTAGAGATATTTTAAGAATTGTGGCTCTTGATTCCTATTGGTAATCATTGGTTCTATCTATTCAGGTGGCAGATTTTGGATTGGCAAAGTTTAATCAAGACACTAACACATGTTTCTACTCGTGTGTTGGGAACATTTGGGTAAAATTCTAATAAAACAAACAATTCACAAAGTTTTATATCATTATATGTGTATGTCTCTGTCTGCTAATACCAAATTGGTCTAATCACTTAATTTCTTATTCAGGTATTTGGCTCCTGAGTATGCATCAAGTGGCAAACTAACTGAAAAATATGATGTTTTCTCATTTGGTATTATGCTATTGGAGCTCATTACAGGACGACGTCCGGTAGACAACACTGAGCTCATTTGCCATTCTCCTTGTGTGGAGTCCTTTAGCATGTTCTGGGTCATTAATTATACACCTGTAATGAAATAAACAACTCTGGTGTAGAGTAGACAAATTAGTGTCCACATTATTAAGATGATTTTGCCACTAATTAATGAACCCCTTAATTACCTACTTTTTGTCTTTATGCAGCAAAATTCAAGGATTGAACATCACTGGGTATCTCGCAGCCTTGCTTCACAATCTACATTCTACAAAACTTGAAGCATCTGTAAGTTGTTCTGTTTCACTGTAAACATATGTGACTTACTTGTTTCCATATTCTTGTTTATTTAGGGATGTGAGTTCTAACAACATAGTTGGTGAGCCTATTGTTCTGCGGATTTTGTTCCTTCATCAGTGAATTCTATTTGTTCCTGTGACCCCGTGTCTTCTGCAGTGAGTTTTTCTGATGAATCTTCTTTATTGCAGAAACATGGCTTGCAACTATTTGAGCCAAAATATCCCTCATTCTTTACCAACCATGAAGAAACTGAGACTTCTGTGAGTCATTTTTTTATTGATTTTAGTCCACTGGTTGCTTGTTTTGTCTTATGTTCTCATTTTTGTTGAGTGAGATATAGTGATTCAATTTTACAAATGACTGAGGTGTGAAAGCTTTCAGGGTCTTGGAGTTTACTAGTGGTCTTGTTAGTCATATTGTTTAGACGGTGCAGTCCAAAATTATAATACTTATAAACTGATAACGCATTACATAAGTGTTTAATTTGAATTGGCCATGCCATGGCATCGGGGAATTGAAGGTATGTAGTGGTTTACAATTGGATCATTTCTTAGATGGAAAAAACAATCTAGAGTCAGGGAATAACTTGGCCATGCCATTTCCTCCATTTTCCTCATGGTTCATGGCTTTTCTACCATGTCAATCAGTTTGTTTGCTTGCTTCACCATTTTTTTCTCCCTTTTTTCCTAAATGTACATACATAACTTCCCTCCCTCTTACCTCGTGTGTTGCTTTTTTGAAGGCTTGGTCCCTTGGAACAGAGCAAATTAGCAACACAAGGATATACAACTCATGGCCCTACAATAATGACAAGGCCTAAACAGGTGACATGCATTTCCCTTTTTTCCCTATGTTACTTCTGGTTTAGTACTTAGTGCTTTCCATTTAACTAATATACATTCCTCCCTCTAAAACGATCAGTTTCCATGATTTATTTGCTACATGTTCTTCCTAGAACAAAAAGGGTTTGGTTATTTTTAGCTTTATCAAAGTGCATGTAAACAAATTGGTGGCTTTAACTTAGTGTTGCTCAAAAATGTATTTCCACTGTTTAAATTAGGCATTGTAGTATTTTTGTTTCGGCTTCTGTTGTGCTGTTGTTGATGGACTGCTGTTTTTCTGCTGCAGTGTGCATTCTGGCAAGTTGTTGCAGATGCTCTACTAGGTGCTGTTGCAGATGCTTAAAGAGAAGATTAGCTTATTAGCTTTTTTTAGTAACAAACCAGGTGTATGACCTATTGTCACGTTTAAAACCGTGGCAACAGATGCCACATATTGCCACAGTTAAGTAACTGTGGCAATAGAGGCCACCTTTTGTCACGGTTAAGTAACCGTGGCAATAGAGGCCACCTTTTGTCACGGTTACGCTCTTAACCGTGGCAAAATGTGGCCTCTATTGCCACGGTTAAGTACGTAACCGTGGCAATAGAGGGAACCTATTGTCACGGTTACGCTTTACAAACCGTGATAACAGGCGAATCAATTGTCACGGTTCCGCCTTTAACCGTGGGAATTGAGCAATTGTCACGCCTTCTATTGTCACGGTTAAACCGTGACGAATGAGCGGTTTTAACCGTGACGAAAGGTCTTTTCTGTAGTAGTGATCCTTTACCCTGAATAGTACTGTTAGTTTTATCAGTTCAATATTTCTTGCATTTTCTTTAGTAACATATTTTTCATACATTCTCTTTTTAAAACCACATGTATTATGTACCGAGTTATAATCATGTTTGAGTCAGGTAAGATCACTGTCGATGAGATATCTCTTCTTACGAAGTTTTTTTAACGCAATTACATTCACTGAAATTCAAACCCGAAACCTATGCATTCACTCACTGTTCATCCATTGCTAGTGCCCCTTCTCTTTTTGGTTCCTCAACGACTAAGGAAGGACCCAATTGCCACAAATTAATCTTTCATGTACTAAAATTGCTTCTTTTAAACAAAGGGGACTAAAATTGCACAAGAGGTATAGATCAGGGATGAAAAGTGCAATTAAGCCAATTTAATATTGATCATGCCGCGAAAGAAAATATTATATTTGATTATTGTGATCAACACCATGTGTCTTCAAGGTCGTTTGAGTGGGAATGAGAAAAGAATTTGGTTGAATATTTATAATCTCCCTCTGCTATTGGCACCTGCTATCGGACTTCTATGCATATAGTTTATTTGCAGTAAGTATGAATGTGAAAAAAATGGACAATCAGAAATCAAAAGTCAACTTATGGGGATTTTGTGATATTTAATTAGGACTTAGGAGCGATTAAGTTAACATTTTTCGGATTATGATAATTACACGGGAAGCGTGTCGCATCATTGGCACATGAATTCATCATCCGCGGATAGTAAACACACCACGTTACCAGTAATAAAAAGTTTAATAAAACCTTATAGCATGTTAATTAATTAAAGGTTTTGTAAGCATGCTAAACTTAATTAAACTAGGAAGATTTATGTTTGGATTATTGGATATTTGAATGTTGAGAAACATAAGATAAGAGAGTTGAATAACTAGGAGCATGGGAGATTTTTATGATATCTTAGGTTTGATATGTGAATTGAATAATAACAAGATAATTAAAAATGAGTTTAGTTTGAGACAATGTCCTTTTTTGGAGACAATCAATGTTCGAGCTGAGAACATCCACATCATGATGGTGCTAGCTAACTCTCTTAGCGAGAGTTTTTTCCATTCATAAGACCCGAACCCAAGACCTTGTTTAAAGAGAATAAAAAATGTATCACTAGAAATGAGTTATTTTTTCTTTTGAATAAAAAATGTTTTTATCTGTAATTTAATATTTTAAAAAGAATATTATTAATTAAAATTTATTTTTTCATTTTTTTTACTGAATAATTTACAGTATTCACATATACTAGTGTTTTTTACCCGCGCGTTGCACGGGAAATACATCTATTATATTTGATAGGTCAATTAATACCTTGATCATTAAAAATATAATAAACAACGGATGAAATAGAAGAGTGTGAAATGATGAGCAAAGTGGATAAAAAGTCTTAAATTAAAACCTTTGTTGCATAGATTGAACTTCGTACAATTGAATAACTAATAAAAAAATTGGTTAACCAAATCTCAAATTATGCAAAACATATTAGGGGATGTGGTTTAATGATGGCTAATAAACAATAGCTGATTTAATCTACAATGAAAAAAAGAGAAAAAATTATTTATGTACGTGATTATGCGAGTTCATTTTTTACACAATAAAATAAACTAAGTTTGACCCATATCAACATGAAGTCGTTTCACATTCTTCATGAGTCTAAAGACAATAACACAAATTATAGATATGAAGAATCACCAATAAAGCATTCAGAACACATTTTAATCTTAGAAAAAAAAAATGTACCGCGAAATTTGTTATTATATTTGATAAATTAATTAATACTTAATGAAGGTACTTTCTTGAAAAATATATTTCTTCCCGTAGGAGAATTTAACTCCTATAATAATTTGTACAAAAAAATTAAAGTGGACTATATTATTATGTAGTAAAAAATTAACATCAAACTATATTATATTATGTTTTTCTTGTAACAAAAAAAAATTCCGATGAAATCTTATTAACATTTATTTTTATGTAGAAGTATTTTCATGTAAAATATTCTTCCTATATATAAAAGCTTTTAGGCTATTTCTAATACATTTAGATCCAGCTTCTCCTTACTCTCAGGATGCTTGAAAGTCTTTTCTCAAGTCTATCTGGTGGGTAATATCGATGAAGATGATGACACCCACCATACCTTGCTTGCTTCAAGGTCGATCTCTTGTATCCTCCTCCTGCCGAAGACTTTAAGAGTAAACCTTGTCATTCCAACTTTCATCGATCGAGTTTCAGTTGTTTTTTCTGTTGATCCAGGTGAGAAAGCTTACTAAGGCAACCTCTGCTTTTGTCTATCTCCCAATATAAGAAGCATGTTGCTTTGCTCTTATAGTAGTACTAATGGGCATACTTTAGAACAAATTTCTAGCGAAGGACTTGACGGTTTGGAACTGAAAGGTTTGGTTCATTAATAATATCTAGTAGTTTCATCATATTATTCTGCTTTTGAGCTTGTTGTACTTACCGAAGCATTTCTGCGATAAAAAAATTCAGAATAGTAAAGCAGTCGTAGTATGCTCCCTTTACTTGCTCTAGTGCTCAAGTGATAGCTGAGTGCATACTGTTTACATCTGAATTATATATAAAAGACTCTTAAAAACAACTACTTAATTCTCCATTACAAAGAATATACATTACATCAGAACCTAATTATTATTTGTCAATGACATAAGTGTCGAAAATAATAGTATTAATAATGGAAATTTCGAATGGTGCGGATAAGGATTAAAAGTCCAATCTCATAAGAAAGAAAAATCTCCATTTACATCAAAATCTCTCTCAGATTTCTCTACCTCACTATCACCACCGCTTTTCTTATAAATTATCCACAAACACACTCACAAATTCCACACAGTACCTAACATCATATGCAAATTTTGTTTTCACTGCAATCAGAGTCAGTTCTTTGGCATAAAAAAACGCTTCATAAAGTAAGAAGGTATCACATTTTGAATTTAAATCATTAAAATATTTATTTCTAATTAAAAAATCAAATGAAACTTGCTTCCAAATTAGCAGCAATCTTAGGTGCTATTCTTGATTGTTGTCCAACTTTAACATGAATTAATATGAACTCATGCTAATTCAAATGAAACTTGCTTCCAAATCAGCAGCTTCCAGCCGTATCTGCATTCTAAGTAACAGAAAATCAAGAACTCATGAAGTGAGATTGATAGACATGTTAGAGTAGGATAGACTAAAGACCACCAAACATAATAGCAATATGTGCAACATCAATCTAGCTATGATAGTGCAAAGATAACAATCAAATTTGCAGACAGATATGAAAGCCAAAGAATGAATTGAAGCCACTTTTTGGCTATGGCCTTCCAGTGGTTTCCATAACCAATCAGATCTATTTGTAAGGGGAAACTAATCACATGCTACTAAAGAAGATGAATGGAAGAAAAACCCCCTAGAAATTTTAGACCCATTATATTTGTTGAACGGCTAAAACAACTATTTGCTTTATGTAGCACTGTTGTTGAAAGTACAATAACCAAATCAAAAACATATGCTGATACTAAATCGTAATGTGATAATTACACACCCATGCAAGCAAGACTTCCAATCACACTAAAGTTTGATTAATTGAACCCTAGTAGAACAATGATTAATTATAATATCTAATATTGCCTTCGAAAAGTGACTTTTAATATATGTAATGATGATAGATAGATGTAGAATTAATGAACTAAGTCAATAAAACTATATATGCATCACAATAGTGCAACACCAAACACACATCTCTATCTCTTATCTGGTGAATATATACATATGCATCAAAGTAGTGCAACACCAAACACACATCTCTATCTCTTATCTGGTGAATATATACATATAATGGACTGAGAAAAACCTCCATGAGTACTGGTCTCACATGTTTCGTGGCTTACTTGAAATGAGAGCAAGATAAGATTTTGAGTCATCAATCATGTTTCATCGTCAGCTAGCTGAGAATCAGAGAGTGTAGTTAGAAAGAGGTATGCACCTCATTGCCGTTCTGTACCTACGGATAAATTCATGTCAAATGTTTCCAGGGAAGCCAAGGAAATCAATTTATTGTTAGAACATTGGTTTAGGCGTTTAGCATATTAGAAAGGATAGCACCAGTTTTAAAAGCCTAACCTCAATTGTATAGCTTGAGCGAACAAAGATAAGCAGTAAAATCTCATCCATGATATGTAGTTCTGTAGTTGTAACGGCAAGCACCAACAATAATAATTAATTTCCTCGGTGCAAGAAGCAGGCAAAAAGAAAAAATTACCAAATAAAAAAGTTGCAAGGAAAAAAATCTACAACTTCTCCTTTCTCTCCTCTCAATTCTTTCACTCTCTCAATCCACTTCACTCACAATGATTAGGTTAATCAAAACATACACAGATCAATGTTTCACCTCCTATAACATAGGACACAAATTTTAGATGCAAATTAAGAAAAACGAATAAAATAGAATCACATACAAAGGAGAATCAGAAAACATAAAAAACAAATCAAAATATTGCAAAATTTCATATAAAATATAAAATGGACTCACCATCCATG
This sequence comes from Lotus japonicus, assembly GCF_012489685.1. NCBI lineage: Eukaryota > Viridiplantae > Streptophyta > Magnoliopsida > Fabales > Fabaceae > Lotus > Lotus japonicus. Next base: position 51,154,721 of record NC_080045.1, on the reverse strand, counting down.
GCTTCCAAAGAATCTCTTTTGGTGGAATATCTATAAAAAAAAACCTGAAGAAAAGAATTTGAAATTAGCATGGCAAGTGATGAACGAAATTGACCTTGAAGTCAAACATGAGTGAATGAAAGTTAAAGGTAAAGTAAAATAAAATTGAAAAAAACCATAACATATTATGCAAGCAAAGGAAGAAAATAATTTGAAACCTCCATCTGCAACCTTCCCAATCAGTCCAAGGCAGCAAATCGGAGGGATGCGATTGCAAGTCGATGGCAAAGTGTTTCCCTGGAGAGATGAGACGATTTTGTGGGGGTGGTTCCGTTCAGTGGAGAGATGGGATGAGAATTGCATGGAGGAGATGAATTCCATGGAGGAGATGGTGGAGGTAGGCAGGGTTTTAAGAGGGTTTTTGGTGATGGGATGTATTATTGATTTAAATCACTTATCACAGATTTTATATTAAGATAAAATCATGAAATAAATAACATAAATCCTAATCAAATCTAAAATTTAAAAATGTACTAAATAAATATAGATAAAAACTATCAAAATCTAGCAAATCACAATAAAAACTCATAAAATCCGGAATTAATTAAAAATCTGAAAATTCAATAAAAATACCATAAAAATTAATTAATACTCTAAAAATAAATAAAAAATAAATTAAGATAAAATCAAGAAATAAAAAACCTAAATCCTAATCAAATCTAAAATTTAAAAATGTATTTTTTTATTAAGGAGAAATAAGGTAAGGAAAAATCAGGGCACATGTGGCAAGTGGGGCCAAGGAGAAAGAGCTTACATGTAAAATATTATGTGAGAATTAATCTAGGAGCGACACATCACTAACTTGGCCTGTGAGAGCGACACGTCATGCTAGAAGTTGTTCTTTTCTAATATATATAGATATAGATATAGATAGATAGATAGATTAGTTATTTTTCTAAAAATTAAACACGTTTAAAATATTTTCCCAGTTTTTTGTTTTTTTTTTGTCGAACCAGTTTTTTTCATTTATCCAATTTTAAAATGTTTTAAAAGAAATTAAACAACCCACCTTTTAAGAATAGCCCAAATACCAAACCCTAATTATTTGTCACTGTTGATCATCATCAGGTGCGTTTTCGGTTTTTCTCTCGTCTCTCCTTCCTCCGGTTGCCACCCTCTGATTATTTGCTAAATTCATGGCGGCTCCTCTCGCAGTATCAGATGAAGTTGTTTTCTCAATTCTATCAAAGTTGCCTCTGAAATCCCTAAAACGATTCATCTGTATTCACAAATCCTTCTCTCTTTTACTTGAAGACTCTTATTTCATGACCACGTTCCGCACCAATTTCATATCAAAACTTCATTCTTATTATCATCACACATCCCTCCTCTTGCTTCAAGCAGATGCTAATTCTTCTGCCATGTATTTGCTTTCCGGCGAGAGTTTTCAAAACAGACTCAAATTACACTGGCCACCTCCTTTTCAAGAGGATTCCAGATATGTTGAAATTTTGAATTCTGGTATTCATGGCACCCTTTGTCTCCACCGAAATCGTGGATATCGTGGAGACATTGTGTTGTGGAACCCCTCTACTGAGGAATTCAAGATTATTCCTCCAAGCCCTATCGAGTCTCTACCTTATATGGATATTTTACTTCGTCTTCATGGATTCAGTTATGACCATGTTACAGATGACTATAAGGTAATTCGTGAAGTAAGTTTTTTTCAATACCTCACAGACTTTGAAGGTGATTGGGATGACGTGCCAAAGTGCCCAGACCCATACCCAGACCCCCTTTGGGAGATATATAGCTTGAGGAGTAACTCATGGAGGAAACTTGATATTGAGATGCATAGTGCATATAGAGATGATAGCATTTACATGAATGGAGTGTGTCACTGGTTGTGTAGACCAAACCAAGACATCGATGAAGGACATTTGTTATCATTTAATTTTAGCCATGAGAGTTCATTTACAACAGCATTACCCTTAGATCTATGTGATATAATGATTATAAATCGCCCGGTCGTGTTGAATGGGTCCATTGCTGTGATCTCAAACCATTGTGAAACCACTACTTTTCACATAACAGTTTTGGGTGAGGTCGGTGTGAAGGAATCATGGATGAAGCTTTTCACGGTTGGGCCCTTGCCTTGCGTCGAGTATCCTATTGGAATGGGGAAGAAGGGTGATATATTCTTCACAAAAAAAGATGAAGAAGTGGTCTGGTTTGATTTAGGTACCATGATGGTCCAAGAGATTGGACTCAAAGGAAAGTCACCTTGTACTCGGATGGTAATTTATAAGGAAAATCTTCTCCGATTGAGCAAATAGATTATTGACAGAGTATGCTTAGAGCTTTCTTCATGAGTTCTATGAGGATGGTTATTAAAATCTATTTGAATGTTAAGAACGACTTGTATACAGAATATATCTTCAATTGCATACAACATAAATGAGAAAGAAACCATTTACAAATATGAATCTTGCTTTATCATTTTTATTTTGATGCTTCCTCTTTGTCAATTTGCATCTTGTTCTTGTTTTTGTTTCAATTATCAATTTCAAGAATAATCTTCTATCAAGGCTAGTTCAAGTTATTTTATTGTAATACTAAGAGTTTATGATTTTTGTACAAAATTTAGCTGTGAGGAATCAGTGGTGTAAACAGAATCAAGCTTCCTTGTGGGAGACTCTCCCTTTTCCTTTTAATCTCTCCAGCATTTTGCTTCTCTCTTTTTATGCTAATTCCTTACATGGGTGCCTAAAACAATATTTATGTTTGTTAAATCAGTTAATTATGTATTAGAAACCTGCAGAGTAAAATTGTGTTGGTGATTTCTTCTCATCATTTATAGTTAATTAGTTATGACTCATGATGTCGTTCCATATTTTATGAGTGGGGAGCTGCTGTCAAGGGCATGGTGCTGCTGTCTAGTTCTATGTTTCTACTAATTTGTGGTGCTGACATGCTTTTCTTTAGCTGTGTGTAAATTGGGGAGCTGCTGTCATGCCAGGGGCGTGAGAGGATGCTGCGATAGTTTTGTTCCAATGTCTGTTGTGAGCTAGGCGTGTTAAGGAGGATGTCAGGTCCAGCTTCAACATTGCAGCAATTATTGGCTGGTATAGTCATGTAGTGGGGGGATCTTTGCTAACTTGGGTTTGGCTTGTCAATTTTTGTGGGAACTTTACACTAGCTTGCTACTTTGTTTTCTCTCTTTTTCTTTTCTCTCTATGTATATGGGTTAGCACCTCTTGTGCTTAATCAATATATTCTTTGCATATAAAAAAAACCCTAAAAGATTATATATGAAAATTTTGAATTAGATGAATTAACAATTGTGAGTCAGTTAGTGAGAGAGACAATCAAACTTTAAAAACACATCACATTTACTATACTTGTTTGTTCTGCCTCTTTTGTCATTTTTTGTCAATGGGAAGGATAGCTGTCATTACTATGTAATTTTCAAATTGTATTTGATATGTTTTGTTTTGTATTTTTCTGTTAGGAAGCTAAAGATTATTAAGAGATAGGCTTGAGAACATCGTTCTCAAGTAGGAAAAGAAAAATACAGCAAGTTGAAACTGAATCAAGCAAAACCCAAAGAGGTTCTACTCTATTACAACCACTCTTAGCCAAATAGTCTGCTAAGTAGTTAGCTTCTCTAAAAATATGGACAACCCCAAGAATATGTAATAGTTTTTTGTAACCCTTTTCTAGCTGGAGGTACCATTTTGCGTTCCCCTTAAGATAATGCCTGTACTTCTTCTTTGAAAGGTGATACGTCTCAGCATTCAGATGCCTCTGACATTTAAAACAGAACCATAATCATTCACTGTTGGCTGAATTGCCTGTTTTATGATACAGTCATTGACATGCTATCTTCACCTCATTTTCTCTATTCCTTTCTATATTACATAATGTCATAAATGACATAATGTCCTCTTATAAGGATAGATTTTGATCATGAATGACATAATGTCCTCGTCATTTTAGTATATGTTAGTCCATGGCTAATCATTTATCTTTCTTGGAATTGCAAGGTATTTTTGAATTGACCCCAAGTTACTTGTTTGTTTTAAGAAGAAAGCCTGAAGACAAACCAAAATGTCATGTTTAGAATCATACTAAGTGTGGGGTCTACTATACAGCAGATAAGAGTTGTGGAATTTACACTAATAAGCATCAACCCTTGAATATAACATAAAATAAATTGAGGGTCATGATGATGCCTTTGACACCAGATAACCAGTAGCTTAAAAATGCCATGATCAGTGGCGGAGCCAGGAATTTTGCAGAGCCTGGGCAAAGCTAAGCTTGAAAACCATAATCGGATATTCGGATACAAGCCATGTAAAAATGACACCAAATTTTAGAACCGCAAATTCACATTAGTAAAAAATGAATGTGAAATTTAGTGCTAGTACTAACAGACGCTTCAATTCAAAGTGTAAAGATGACTCTTCTTATGGATTGAGATGAAAGTTTTTCATGTTAACTCAACTGATATCCGGATTTCAATCAAAGTCTATTTTATCATGGTTGTTCTGGAATACGTCACAATTAGACATCTGCAGATAAGAAAATATGAGCCTTTTCCATTTTTCAGATTAAGAAAATAAAATGATACATAGAAACCGGTACCAATTTAATTTTTACCATGTGAAAGTCATTTAATGAATGTGTGTAAAGATGGTAAAAAAAATTATGAAGTTAATTATGGTGCCGTGTTCTTTGGATAAAGTATGGTAATAGACACTCCCCAAAGGCGTCAATGTGGTGGAGGGATCTGAATAATACTTGTGTAGGCCCAGCTGCTGGAAATTGGTTCGAAGGTTGTCTATGCCGGAGAATTGGGGAAGGTGATGAGACACTATTTTGGGTGGAAGATTGGCATGGTCGTGGAAAATTTAGAGATGTTTTTGCTGATCTATTTTCTGTTTCATCTCAACAAAATTTCACTGTATCACAGATGGGACGCTGGGTTGATGGTAAGTGGCTTTGGTCTTTCCGCTGGAAAGAGAGATTGAGCAGTGCTTTGGAGGGGCAATTAAATTCTCTGCTAAGCATAGTTACTTGTTTCAAACCAACCTTGGGGGTTAAAGACTCGTGGAAGTGGATTAAAGAGGGGCGTGGGAATTACTCAGTCAGTTCCGCATATGAATCTATCTTTGCAGGCGCCATTACTACTGATAAACCAACTTTCAAGCTGCTGTGGAAGGTGGCAGCTCCCTCAAATGCTTTGGCACTAGGTTGGAAATTAATCTTAAATCGAATCCAAACGAAAGACAACTTGTCAAGGAGGAACATTCAAATTGCAGACTCATCTTGTGCTCTCTGCTTGGCGGTGGAGGAAAGCGCTGCACACCTCTTTTTCTCCTGCAGATTTGCGTGGGAGGTCTGGTCTTGTATTCTAAAGTGGCTGGGTATGACCTCTGTTCTTCCTGCATCCCCTGAGGACCATTTTTTGCAATTTTGCTGGGACTTATCTCCAAAAATTAGAGCTGGTTTATCTACAATCTGGTTGGCTGTAGTGTGGGAAACTTGGAATGGCAGGAATGCTAAAATTTTTAACGAGAAGGAATGTACTTCTGCAGAGATTTTTGACCAAGCTAGAATGAAAGCTTTGGCTGAGGGCCAAAAATAAGAAATTCTTCCATGCTGTTTCCGAGTGGGTCAATGAACCATTATCTTGCCTAGCTGATGTGTGAAGTCGTTTCTAGCATGCTGTCATTGGCTTTGTTGCTGGATCTTGCTTGAAGGAAGGATCATGTTACTTTCTATTTGATTCGAAACTATAGAAAGGGGTATGTGGGGTACTGTGTATTTGATCTCTTGGTGGTATATTGCCAAGTGATCTCTTTTACTTGCCTAAGTTTTTTACAATTTCTTAGGTTTCTCTTGTTTTTTGCTACTCTTCTCTTGATGTATTGGGTTTGAAGTACCCATTGTACTTCTATTCAATAAATCTTCATGGCTTATCAAAAAAAAAATGAAGTTTCGTATCCATTTGTGAACATGAGATTGAAGAAAATGAAATTGAAAAGTATCTGATTTATTACATATAACCAAAGACTTACAAGCATGCTTCTAGCCCTTATTAATTCAATGAAAAAAACGAGAGAAAAAAAAGATAGAAGGAAGAAAATGTATATAAAGGATTTGTCACAAAAACTCAAAAAGGTTAGATTGAAAGAGGGCTCAGCCCAAAACAACCCAACAAAGGGAGAGAGTGGAGTATCTATACTAGATACAATGCACAAGCCCTTAAGAACGACAAAATCCGATGTGTCCTCCTCTAAGCTTATGTCCACGTGTCATCCTTCAAGCAAGTCCTTCTCCCACACCCTTTTCAGAGTTGAGTTTATCAGCTGAATTTCCTTCCCCGTTTTCTCCTTGCAAGAACCACAGAACTGTTGTAACCTTCCCCGTTTTCTCCCTGTTTGTCAGTAAAGTCAAGGAGCACGAATTCGACAAATTGGGGGAATTGGAAACTTTTGAAATTCAAATTGAATCACTTTTATCTCTCTCTCCATATTTGTTTTCAAATTCTGGATCTGTCTCAAAATTATTTTCCTCTTCCTGCTCCAGAAACTCACCTCGCCTTCTTTCTCTGCTAACGGTGCCGCTAGATCATCAACGACCGTGCATACCTTCCTTGCACCGCCACCGCTCCCTCCCACGCCCAGCCGCCGCCGCCTCTAGGCCCCCCTCTCCCTCTCTCACTCCCAGTCGCTCTCTCGCTCTCTCTCTCCCTCAGCAGATCTTCAACCGCGCCCTAATCTCCAGATCTCGCGCGTCCTCTCCCTCGAAGCCACACACATCAACTTTCAAACCCCGGTGCTTCCGAAAAATCCATCGGTAAGATCTTCTCCTTCTCCTCCTCCTCCCTTTTGCTCATTTATCTTTGACCATTTTCTTCTTTCAATCGTTTTTGTTTTTCTTCTTCTCCTTTGTTTCATATATCAGAACAAGAGAGAGAGAGAGTGGGAATGATATTTTAGATTATAGTTTCTGGTTTTGTATTGTGTTTTGTCTTAATATATAAGAAGCTAGCTATTTCAATTTTTGGAGTCTTTGCTGTTATCTTCATGTAAAGTGATATGTGAAGAGTCTTTCTATATATGCATGTCTGATCAGATTTTGTCAGCGGTTTTAGCAACCATGGTGAATGAGTTTAGTTTCTGCATTCATTTTTCAGGGAATTGGTATTAAGGAAAGGTATCACCTTGTGCTGAGACAGAAGCTTTCAGGGTTCTTTGTGAATTTTTTTAGAGCTTTTGATTTCTATCTGGGGCCTGGAGTTTGGAGGTATGGATCTATATTTTTCTATCTTATCCTCTTCGAAAGACAGTTACGTTTTTATTATCAAATCTATATTTTTATTATATTTAGGTAGTTAACAAAGATGTTGGAAAAACACCAGGTATGAGGTATTTTGTCTCTCAGAATCATGATGTTGGAAAAAGTGCCGACTTGACTGATATATAAGGTTGTGTTTGCAGAGCTTGATAGGTGAAGATGCTAACATATGGAGAATCCAGAATTCACTTGAAGAGGGTATTGCAAGTCGGGACTGTGTGATCCTGTTAATTCCTCACCATGATGTTTTGTCATGCTTTATTATGTAATTTGGCATTCTTAGTAAAACCTTGGTTTTTTTTTCCTGTAAATTTTGCAGGGCTTTTCCATCGGATCGAAATGCACAGCTTGAAAGCATTTTGACAGAGCATTGCAGATCGATGAACTCTTACATGTGATATGGACGGATCTCTAGCCTTTTCATGGATCACGAACATGGAACTTTGAGCTCCATCAGATATGGTCGGTTCATGCTTCCTAAATCTGGGTTTTGTTGAAATGAGGGGTTCGTATTATTATTTCCTTCCCTGACACAAGATGTTTGGACTTCTGGTCTTGAGCATAGTTTTATTTAGTCTGGTCATATTCATATCAGCTAAATTCCCTTGCTGTAACTCATAACTATAGTTAGCTTTGTCTAATGCTAATCATCTTGCCTTCGCTTGGGCAGCCTGAAGATCTGTATATCTCAAGACTGAGAGATCAAAGATGATATGTCTAAATGAGGAGAAAAAACCTGAAGAGAGGAAAGCTCATGCTCTGTTTGAGGTGAGTTTCTGTTTATTTACTGGAGCATCCTTATTTTGATTATCTTCAATGGTCTAAGTGTTGCTTAAAACTAGCTATAAGAATCGTGCAATTTCATGAAGCTACTGTCTCCATTAGATTTACTGTCATTGGTTCTCAGGACAGTTCATTACTGGTTTTGTACTTTACTTTTCATTAATCATCATTCATATTCATTTTTGCAGCTTTTTCTTTCACCAACATTGTCTAGCTTTCCTGTTTTTCATTGCACCATTTTTTATTTTACCCTATTTTGGTCTCATCTTCTCTTTCGATTGGCCAGAATAATAACTGACATGCTTTCTTTGTGTTCGTTTTTTTTATCAGATTTTGTGTTCATAGGTCAACTTGGAGATCGACAAAGCAATTAGAGTGCGCAAAGTACTGTTTTATTTGAAATCTTGGTACACATATGAGTTCACATTAAATTCATTAAGCTTGCTTACATTAGGTTATTTTGCTTTATGATGAAATGTTTTAGTGTTTTAATACAAAACAGTGAAGTCCACACACAAATGAATAAATAAAATTTGAAAGCTAGGAAAGTACAAAAGAAATTCCTATGAAGTTTCTTAATGGGCTTTATAGGCTGTCTATCTGGTGATCTTTTACTGTGATGTGCAAAGTCGAGTGTGCTATGAAAACAAATAGAGATGTTATTTGAGATTATTTATTTGAAGGATAATATTGATCTTCTTCATCTTATAATTCCATTGCTTCTATATTTTTAGGTATGTGCATAGTTACCTAAGCTATTTGTGGAACCATGCAGCAAGTACAAGGGTGCAAAAATATGGTAATGTGATCTTCAATAGTTTTCAATGACCACAGTGTTTTCACGGTCATTGTAACTTTAAATTATATAAATGCTTAACTTTGTGCAGGTTTGCTTTGTGTTGTGTGATCTTTCTTTTCAATATTTAACACATTTCCTGGTTCCATTTGTTAGGATTTTCAAGTGAATTGAGTATTCTAATGTGATTGCAGGATGGGGAACTAATGAGGATCTGATCATATCGATCTTGGGTCATCGGAATGCTGCTCAAAGGAAGCCTATCAGGGAAACTTGTGCTGAAACTTATGGAGAAGATCTTCTCAAGGCCTTGGACAAAGAGTTGACCAGTGACTTTGAGGTACATAAAAGTGTAGGTCAAATAGTTATGAAAGATCTAAAACCAAACCAAGATGGTATGTCTTTAGACATGATTTGTGAAATGAGTCACATCATTGTTTAGATCCTCATAATCCAACCCAACTCATTGGTAAAGGCCTTTATTGTAGTTGTTGTTGATACTTGTGGATGTACCTGTACATGCCTAGATGTGCAATACTTAATTGATTGTGCAACATATCACACTGATTTTATCTTAAAGCCTAAGTCATGGTTAATTGAAATTTAAACACATTGGTATAGTTAAAACCTAGCTTAAGGGCCAACTAGCCAAAAAGACTTAATAAGCTGATTAACTGTTTGACATGATGTCAAATTGTTTCGAAATGAGAACTGATTATATCACTAAATGCATATTATTTTGAGTGTATAAAACAGATATGCACTATGAATTTTCTCCTCACTAGAGGCTGGTTCACGTTTGGGCCCTTGATTCCGCAAAACGTGATGCATTTTTGGAAAACGAAGCAACTGAGAGATGGACTTCAAGCAATCAGGTGCTGGTGGAAATAGCCTGCACTAGGTCCTCTGAACAATTGTTTGCTACGAGAAAGGCTTATCATGCTCTTAATAAAAAGTCTCTTGAGAAGGATGTTGCTCATCATACAACAGAGGACTTCCGTAAGGTACTGATTCTTGACCATAAACTTTAACAAGTTGAAATGAACATTGAAGACTCATGTTGCTTATATGTTTAATTCTTGGCTTATAAATGGTAAATATATAACATATCTTCACAAACAAAGAACTCCTTAAATGGTCTCTCAAGAGTGTTTTTTAGTGAATTAGAAATGGTTAGGAGGTTAGTTGTATATTGTCCCAAGTTATGAGACAGAATTTACTTTACTCAATCTGCATCTGGATTGTGCAGAATTGACTATTATTTATCATCTTGACTATACTCAATTTGTATCTGCTATCAAGGGTTTTACAATTTCTTCTTTTTCTGTTTCTATTTGGATTGTGCAGTGGATCAACTGATAGAAACATAAGCATTTGGAAGAGAGATGCTTTTGGGTGAAAGAATTAGATCTGAAGGCAATGGTATTTTATTAGCTCTTCAATTATTGAATATGTCTCTTTTGCTTCAATGATTATGGTCATGTAGATTATTTCCTATCTAATATGATTTTTCATCTTCAGTTAGTGCAGCATGTTGACACCACTGACTCTACTATGCTGCCAGCTGAAGAATCACAAAAGTGGTTGAGCAGAAACTTTTGTTTTTCTTTTTCTCAACAAGTTTATGTTGCTAGGTTCATATGAAATGCTATTGGGAGAGGAAATGTCAGAGCCGAGATAGAGAGGGAATTGGAAGCACTAGAATAATATAATTTTGAGATCACGTTTCTTGGAACAACTTCGCTGTGAGGATTTTTTTTCTAAGTATTTTGTAGTGAGCTTATGTTTGCTCATTTATCAAACAATCTTTTGGTTTGTAGATTTGTTGTCTCTGAATTGCATGTCCAGCTTTTTGTTGAACACTTTGTGGTTTTAGTTCAATGCAGAGAATGTTCGGTGTCTCATGATGAGATATCTCTTCTTGCTTATATAAATAATAATGAATGAGAACTGTAACATGTAATTGTTGAGGATTGTTATCTTAAAGGTTCCCATGAACTGTTTTGAATTTCATGTACCAGGAATTAAGAGGCTGCAGGTAATGCTTATGCAGATATTGAATTGATACACTGACATCTGTAACAATAGAAAAGGTTTTATTTTAGCATTTTGATGGCTTAGTTTTTTATGATTTTGAAGTAACACTAATGGTTAGTTATGATTGTCTTTGGAAATTGGGTGTGTGAATGCACAAGAAAGAAATATATACTAATGAATTCTGGTCAAATCAATTCCCCTTTTTTTAGATTCTGATATTTTTTTACTTGCATATCACTGGAATTCATTGTCAAGCTCAGAAGTAGTAGGAAACTATTGTATCTTGGTTTTTCTGTTTCATCTATGCTTATATTGTAATTAATTACTGATTTCATATTTGAACTATATTAAGTATAGTTTTAGTATGAATAATCTTTCATCTATGTTTGTCTTTGTTGTTGAGTACTAAATGGCACATAGAGTCCTTCAAGTTCTTCTCTCTACTTGAATGCTTGTGCTTTTAAAAAAACATGAGCTTTTTGAAAGTTCTAGAATCCGGCCATATGTTTCATCATTTATCTAGAATACTAATTAGTGTATGTTGTTAGTTCTTTTTTGTGGCTTGCAATATATTTTGTGGTTTGGAGTTCATCACTTGAAGCATGAAAATCAACTATGCTAAAAGAATTGGACCAGAGAAAGAAAGATCCGGTTTGTATGAACATTTTTATTCATCCAATTCTCTTTTTTAGGTGGCAGCGAGAAACATTGCCAAAGATTTCATTTGAATTCATTAGAGTGAAAACATTTACAAGCTTAAATGGCCTACCTCAACGTGTTGCTTTATGAACTCAGGTTTATTTGCAAAACATTTAACAAATGGAGGACTTTTATTGTTTCATGCTATTTTGTTTTATGAGATGGAGGCCTATGAACTGCAATCCCACAATTCCTCAGAAAGTGCTTAACAAATAGTGATTAACAAATTTTTCAATGGGTGCATTGGATAGTGAAAATACTTTCACGGGGAGAATATATATTAAAAACTCCCACAAGAGCAACGGGGTTTAAGAAATTAAAAAATATCATGCTATAACTAATATAATTTTTATATTTTAAGAAGAATAAAAAACTGGATAAAAAAAAAAGGAATTCCAATGAAAATATATAATTCCTTTTGGTTTAGTGTGATTGGAAAACTGAACTCTTAAGTCTTAACATAATGCTATCGAAGATCATTAGAAAGAAGAAGCAGAACTGATTAAGGCATGTTTTGGTGAGGAAGACTCCACGCTGCATCCAAATTAAGCACATCTCTTGAAAATTAAGCACAATGATTTATAAGATTTTAAGATCCCAAGTGAGAATCGTCCAAGTAGAAAAGCTCCAAGAGAGATATTTATTATCTTTTTCATAATATGTCATACAAAAATTAGAATATATATATAGTATATATTTATTTATGTTTAAATTATAATTTTGAAAAGCTCCCACAAGGAGGAGCATTTTACATCAAAATAATTTTAAATGATATTAAATCTGAACCATCAATTTATGATTATACACTCACGATTTGATACTCTCACATCTCACAATAATAGACTTCTTGATTGATATATTTCATTGTTTATGTCCACGAAATATATAGAGAATTATATTTTTTTACACTAGATAAGTTGCTTTAATACAAATGACTTTTTGATTTATTTTAATATTTCAAAATCATACAATAATATATATTAATTTTTAATCTTTTAATAGAACATTAACCGTGCAAAGCACGGGCTTAGATACTAGTTCCTTACATGCCAGATAGCAATTACTACTGGAAAAGGAAAGGGCCAAGCAACAAGACACGTAGGGGACAGTACAATTAATATATACAACTTCACCACTTGTTGGGAAATATTAAAAAACTGCTAGTGGAAAAATTGAGCTGCTCCACCTCCAAACGGACCAATACTCACACAGACACAGTACGGGAATCCAAGTCTTGACCAGAGGAAAACTTAAGCTTTCCAAACCAAAATTGCTTTTACTCCATTTTCCAGAAATCAGCATGACACAATGACACAACCGCTCACCCTCCTCACGGCCTCACCCTCAGACCTCAGTCCCTCACCCATGACCCACCGCTCACCCTCTCAGTCCAAAGAAAAAAGTTTTTTTTTTCCTGGAGCCTAGGCACAGGCCCAAGCTCGCCAGGCGGTAAATCCGCCTCTGGCCATGATGTATTAAAAATTCAGAACAATCCTCATCTTGCAAACAGTGACATTGCTTGTATCTTCGCCTAATAATATGAGTTTTTGAGGTAATTAGTTCATGACATTGTTGTAACGGAATTTTTATGACAAAGTTCTAGAGTTCAATTCTCGTTACCCCTCATTATTCGAATAAAAAGTTGATATTTAGCAAACACCTTTCTCAATTGCAATATATTAATATTAATAGATGCCCTTTTTGAATGTCCTTTGTTTTTGTGTTGTATAACTGTATAAATAACATATTTCTAGTGAGATTGAGTACAATGAAGTTAAAAGTTTCAGCTCAATAGCATCTCAATTTTGTCCACAGTGAATCATGACAGTGGAGCTTTGGTCTATAGATCAAACCACTTGGGTTCTTGCAAGTTTCTTTTTTTGTTCAGCTGTATTATCTGGCTGGCTTTTACAATCACTCCCCTTTACTAAACACGATTCTTTACAGCAAGGACCCCTCTGCATCCTGCACTACTGTTCTCTTGAACTGATTCATCAGCATTGTAAATAACTGATCCAATATCTGGACATCTCCAACTCGTAACAGGATTTACAGGATCAAACAAAGGATATGTTGTGAAGGTGTCAATAAACCTCCCGCATGAAACCTCCAATCCATGGAAATGGACTTTGCAAGAACTGAATTCTACTTAGATTAAGGCACAAGTTAATTGAAAAACAAATTCATTGCGAACCCTTAATTAGAATAGCATTACTGAAACTTTTTCTCAACTCAACTAACTAGATTACGAGAGATATAACTATCAAGATGATGCACCATGACAATATCCACAATATCTGTATGTATTTAGCAATACCCTAAACATTTCACAAATAGTCCTTTTATCTGCAAAAATTTGATGTCTTTGTGCACTGTTTGGAGCCTTTTTCCATTTTCAATAAGTACTCTAACTCTCTAAGTGTAATAAGAAAACTCAGATAGGTAGAACTGACTCATACATGAATTATAATAATGTCACAGCTGCACTTGTGACATAAAAAATTTACCTGTGGCATTTCTTTATTACATGTAGCACTAATTGCATTTATTGCTGAAGCATCAGGTTTATCTGTTGTGTCCTGTGATAGGAAAAAGAGAACTAGCTTAGATTAGGAGAGTTTAAGCTTTTCTTGGGCTTTATAGCTCACCTTTGTCCCCATTTATTTCCCACATCGTTTCACTTTGTTTTGCCATCAAGAGAAAAAGAAGCAAACAGAACCACACAGTTATAGAAAAACAAATATTTCGACCAAAAAAAAAAAAAAGAAAAACAAATATGATCATCATATAATTTGCGAAAAGTATTCTAATGTAATCCATTAAGATTGTTTCCATATCCCTCTATCCTTCTCTCTTCTTTTTTATTTTTCGGCTGCTTTAATGATATGTTAATTAGTAGCATAAAAAGGCAATTGACATTGGAGGTGATAAATTCTTTACATGTGCTGTGATTCTGAAATCTCTTATGAATTTCAATCGAGGTGTTGTTCTTCTAGGCTGGGTTATTGACTTGTTGGGATTGTTTTTGCCACCTATCCTAGTTATGGGTTTGTTTTTGACACTTGCTGTACTCTAATATACTATGGATAAACTTCTACGTCTGCTTCATCTCTGGTCTATCTATATTTATAATATAGTAATCCTGAAGCGCGCGATGTGGCGATGCCAACTTGCATTTCCTTCTGTTTCTAAAGTTTGCCATATCAGATTATAGACTGACATGTCAACCTCTGCTACTGCACCACCTCCCGTAACAGCAAAGTTCTCCACATTCCTCGTCTCCTAATTGAACCCACCACCAAATACACAAATACACTGCATTTTTAATTGTGGCCTCTTAACTATGTCTGTCTGTCTATGCGACCATACATTATTTTTAGTTGTTTGTTAAGTTTGAGCTCTAACCTTTGAAAATTATAATTCTTGATAGCATTACAAGATGTATATAGTGCACCAGCATTATGACTTTACAGGTTTAATTTAGAAATCACATGAGACGTTTTCTTGCACATAAGGGAGCAAGTACTCCTTAAACTTTTGGATTCTATAATCATAATGGTCGTAACCTCGTGGAGATTCCTCTGGCTTCTTTATCGAAGGTAATTTAAAAATTGGGAATCTCGAATATCATGGTCTTAGTCTCGTGGAATTGTGTTTTATAAGTAAATAGCCGTTTTTAAAAGGAAACAACTTCTTCTACTATGGTTCCACATCTCTTGAATGCTGTTCAGGTAAAAAATCTCATTGTGACAATGTGTGCATGAAAAGAAGTCATCAGTTCAATTAGTTTGTCACTAATGTTCTTTCTTTTTGCCACTATGATACGAAGGTACCTTTTCTAATGAAACAAACTTCATAGATAACTTTTTAACAAATCAATTTGACCTTTTCTATATTACGGAAGAAGTTCATATATTTCTTCCCTATTTAATATAGGTTGAAGGTACCTTTCCTAATGGGACAAAGTTAGTCATAGTTCATGATCCGGTTACATGTGAGAATGGAGATCTAGAACAAGCATTATAAGTTCTTTAAAATGAGTAAGCGAGAAAATTGTAACTTTAAATTTACAATTTTAGATGTTTAAATATAATCATAAAGTGGTAGATCATTAACACATTTATTTTAAAAATAAGTGGGAGTAAATTAGCATCAGTATACATAATCATAAACCTTAATTTATATTTTAAAAATGAAAACACGTAACTTTTTCCTACCTTAGTAATAATAAAAATAATTCAAAACAAATGAACAAATAGTTTTTCTAATAGGAAAATGTTACTCCTTCAGTCGATAAATTAATATTGTTGTTTTGGACAGTCTTTCAATATTCTAAAATGTTTGTTGTTTAAAATCAATGCATTTTTTTTTGCTAATTCTTTCCACCTATACCCTCATCTAATAAATTTTCTCTCACTTATCACCTTTTTATATTAATCAACCACAACTTTTCTCTGTCAACTACAATCTTCTTTATCCTAGTAGAATTTAATAATTGCACATGTTACTAGTAAAATTAAATACTTTAGTAACATTGTACTATCAATAATTGTCATCTTACTCTTTCTGTCACAACCTTAAGCAAATTTTTTGTAGAACAGAGAGAGTAGTTGTTAGTAATGTTAATAAATTAGTATATTCTCAAAGTTCGAACCCTGAACCCTCACCCTTCATCCCACCCAACCATTATATTCCTTAATCTTTACTACTTGAACTAAACCTCGAGGACAATAAACAAATAGTTGGTATCATGGAACAAAAGTCAACACTCAATATTAAAGATAAAATAATAATAAATGTTTTTTAATTCAATAAAGATAAATAAAGAGAAATAATACTAGCATAATTTTTTTTAGAAAGCTAAAAGTATATTAGCAAAAGACTTGAGAGCAAAACTCTCATGCAGAGATTACAGATCAAACGAGCTCGACAACAACAAAAAGAAAACCACAAAACATCCAAAAGCATCTCCAAGGACCACCGAGCCCGACCAAAACCCAAAGACAAAACACCCAACACAAAGCACCTAAAAAGCGATCCATCCAGAAAAATAAAACAAAATCCCCTAAAAGACCAGCGAAAAGCAAACCACCCCCAGAAGCAAACAACCCCTCTAAGGAACTCCATAAAGCCTAGGATGAGTGGCAATGAGGTGCTTTGCAAATCTTTGAATTGCTTCCTCCTCAGAACCAATGGGGACGACTCCAACCTGTTTGGAAATTAAAAAATCTCTTTGAGCTCTCGTCAAAGCACCAACAGCACCACGTGTTTGGGGGAGGATCAAAGGCGAACCCAAATCAGGCGAAAGTTGAACCAACGGTAACTCAGGCTTTTTAGGAATAAATAATTTAAAATTCAAAAAAAATATTATAAAATCAAAATACTATAAATTGAAAATTTAAATATTAAATAATTTTTAAAATGTTGATATATGTGAGAGTAATGGCCGTGATTATATCATTTCTTAACTTGGCTTCGTAGCGATGGTCCGCGATCGTGATTTGATATAACACTAGTGATTATATCCTTTCTTAACTTGGCTTTGAAGGGGGGATATTGCCCTGCTTAACCTACACTTTCATTAGTGCCTAGAAAGTTTTACTAGAAAGTCAATCTTATTGATTTGATATATGTTAAATATAGGGAGTTTGTTCTTGGGTTAATACTTGTATCTCCCTTATGCAAATCTTATTCATGGAGTGAATGTTTTTTAAAAAAAATTCATGAGGAAGTTCTAAAATATAACTGAAAGATAATAGTCAGGAAATTTCTACAAGATGACAATTAAAAAATTAGAAGAAAATCAGGAATTGCTAATCAAGATAATGATTGGCAAATCAGAAAATTCTAGAGGATACTAATTAGAAAAATAAGGAGATAAGAGAGCAAATTTGGTCGCGTTTTATCATAAAGTTCCAAGGTAATTTTAATTAGTGTTTGTTGTGAAATCTTAAGTTAGACTAAAGTATGATACCCAAAATGAGTTGATATAGTAATAAAAGATTCATGTATCACATGAGTCAATAATTGTATTTTCCCAATTAAGTCTCTCCCTTGATCGAAACTATGTCGCTTGGGCCCAATGCTAGAATCGAGATTTGCGGTAACCGCTTCAAGTTTACGGTGGACGCCAACAAAAGTAGTCGGAGGACCGTTGAGCTGCCCAATGAATGATAACACTATTGCGCAAGAATTATAACTTCAAGAATTATAATTTCAATTACCACGTCAATCAATATCAATATATCAATATATATAAGAAAAGAAGAACTTCCATCAGGCTGATTTAATGACGTGTCATTCTCACGTTAATTCTTAATGACGTGTCATTCTCACGTTAATTCAGATAAAAAAAATCATTTTTAAATTTTAGATTTGATTAGGATTTAGGTTGTTTATTTCTTGATTTTATCTTAATTTATTTTTGATTTATTTTTAGAGTATTAATTTATTTTTATTGAATTTTCGGATTTTTTATTAATTCAGGATTTATGAGTTTTTATTGTGATTTGCTAGATTTTGATAGTTTTTATCAGTGTTGTTAAAACCGGACCAGACCGGCTGGTCGGACCGGTCAGACCGGGAACCGGTGCCTTGACCGATTTGGTCCTTGCCAATAACCGGATGAGAATAAAACCGGTCAAAAACCGTTTAAACCGGTCAAAACCGGTAAAAAACCGGAAAACCGGCGGTTATCCGGTTTCAGCCGGTTCAAAATCTGCAAGCTCAGGCGTCGACACGTGTCCCTCTTCACATTTTTTAATAAATTTTCAATTCTGCCTTTTGTAATTCCGACAGTCATTGTACAACTTTTATGTAAATTTATTATTAAAAATTAACTTTTGACTTGACTTTTGTTACTTTTTGCATTGTAAGTAGCACATAAAGACAAAACATTATAGCCTAGCCTAGGGAATAGACACATCAAGCAGATGGAAGTCGTTTCCTCCTACCATTATTATCCTACGGAATAGACATTTTATTGTAGTATAAAATGATATGATATTTTATATCATGAGAAAATTTTCTCACTTATGTTAATATAATAAAAATTATAAAATGATATAATGTTTGTGTGTTCTACAATTATAGGAGTATATTATATAATTATTTCAAAAATATTATTGGTAACATTGATAAATTTTCTTGATATAAAGTTATGATTATTGTCTTTTTTTTTAATATTACCTTATACATTATATATTTATTTTAAAATAATATTATTTAATTTAATGCGGCTATACCGGTTGGACCACGGTTTAACTACGGTTGAACCAATGAACCGTGAACCAGTACCCTTACCGGTTTGATCACCGGTCCGGTTTTAATAACCTTGGTTTTTATCTATATTTATTTAGCACATTTTTAAATTTTAGATTTGATTAGGATTTAGGTTGTTTATTTCATGATTTTATCTTAATTTATCTTATTATTTATTTTTAGAGTATTAATTAATTTTATTGTATTTTTATTGAATTTTTGGATTTTTAATTAATTCAGGATTTTATGAGTTTTTATTGTGATTTGCTAGATTTTTGTAGTTTTTATCTATCTTTACTTATTACCTTTTAAAATTTTAGATTTGATTAGGATTTAGGTTGTTTATTTCTTGATTTTATCTTAATTTATCTTATTATTTATTTAATGTTAATTTCAGGAAATATTTTATTTTAGAGTATTTTTTAGAGTATAAATTAATTAGGATTTAGGTTGTTTATTCTTATCTTAAAATACCATAAAATTTAATGAATACTCTAAAAACAAATTTTTTCTTCACCTAAAATTTATTTCCATAAAAAATCTTGAAACGATTTTTTAAAGGTAATTTTAAATCTAAGAAACTTTTTCATAAAATATTAAAATTTTAAAAGATTTGCCCTAATTATCTAAGATTGAGAAAGCATACAGAAGTTGCATATAAAGCCACTAATGGGGTTACCAAAGGTTGCCATGGAGAGTGTGGGTTTGGAGGCTTTGTCCGTAATTGCAATAATTAGATAAAAGGTTTTTATTTATGATCTTGGGGGTGGGTTTTGCTTTTGAAACAAAGGTGATGACGATTCATGAAGCTTTGAAATTCTGCTCACTACATATGATGTCCAGTCGAATCTAATGGTGTTGTAGGCTCGGGTCCATTTCTTTTTTGCCTCTTTTTATCTTTCTCGCATTATTCCTTTAAGCAAAAGGTCATGGAAAGCAGAATGTCAGGCTTATTTTTGGAGGTGGAGATTTTCTGGCTATTATAATCAAGCTTGAGACTTCGTGCATTTGTCAGTTAACAGGAACTACATGCCATTGGAGCTGATCTTTCTATTTCCTTTATTGTTTGCTGCTAATGTTTTTGTAGGGGTGGTTTTGTTTAGCTTTTTTTGAGGTATATTTGGTGCTTGACTTTTGTTTTAGTGATCTTTTTCCTCCCCTAGGGTTTTTGCCACTGGATTTTTCCTAGGGAGGTTTTAATGAGGCTCTCTTAGTGATCCAATTTATGATTTCAAAAAAAGAAACACGTGATTCAATTTAGACTATTTACCAATTTTTTATTTAATTCAGGGTTAAGGGTCATATTAGTCCCTGTGTTTATACAAGTGTTTGATTTTGGTCTCTTAGCCAAAAAATGACGATTAGTTGCGGTTTTTTTTACCGCTACTGGTGGTTTATAATAAAGTTACTGACGGTTTTTTGACTGAGCGACCAAAATCAAACGTTTTTATAAACACAAGGACTAATATGACCCTTAACCCTTTCCATTTAATTTACTATCCCAATATTGTGTTTTTAATATTATTTATTATCATTATCATCTTCCATGATAAAGAATTAAATTGGTAAAAGATCTCCCAACACATATCATCCCGTTAAAATCATATGGAATGGTAAAAAAAATGTTGAGATTTTGGTTTTTATTTAAATTTTAAATAAATCTTATTAAGATAAGATATGTGAAATTTATTAGGATGTTAATCAAATTATGCTTAAATTTGTTTAGAACTATTTTTCTATTAGTTTTCAAATTTTACAGATCATAGATAAATTTGTTATTTCCTCAAGTATTTTTTTTGAAAGCAAAATATATATAATCTATATCTATCTCCTTCGAAGACAATTCTGTTTGAGTCGGGAAAATCCACTGCATGATGAGGTTAACTCTCCGAACGGGGTTTTTTCCATCTACTAAAATTAATTATAGTAAATTTTTTAGATAACTTTTAGGAGCAAATATGTATAACAGTACAATAATTTGATAGCCAAAATATGTTGTACGAGAATTAAAAAGTATTAATACGTTTATAGTCTATATTTACTTATGTTAAATAATACGGTCAAGCCCTGATAGAAAGGAATATTCTATATTAAAATGCTTTCATGTTAAATCTATTAGAAAAATAAATTTATAGTTATTATTTTAAAATGCTCCCAGAAGAAGGAACATTAAAATAATTTTAATATTACATATACATCAAGTGAAACACAAGAGAAAGTCCTCCATGTCTCTTTGAACACCTAGGTCGAGAACCTGATTCCTATGAGTTGCATCTTTAACCTTATTAATACTTTATATATTTTTTGAACTTTTTATAATGATAAAGAAAGTATTTTGGGTACAAGTACTTTTAATCTTATTTTCTATTTTTTTATACTAGAAAAGAACAACTACTATCAACAAATCTTGAAACTGTATTTTAAATGATTTGTCATAATTATCTAAGATTTTACCTAGATTACTCCTTACGCCTGACTTTTATTGCAGAAACAATCTTGGCTAATTTAATAATGCAAATCATAGAGAAAATCTTGGCTAATTTGAAAGTTTTAAATATGAGGATTTTTTCTTGACCTAAAATTTATTTCCAAAACAAATATTAAAACCGAATTTTAAAAGATTTGCCCTAATTATCTAAGATTTATCTAGATTATTTCTTACTAAATTGACCTCCAATTAACAATTTTATTAATAACCTTCGAGCTTTGTAGATAAGTTGTTGTTTGGGATGAATATTTTTTACAAGAATGCACACCATAGAGTTCCAAAAGAAAGGTTTGCCACATGCAAATATCCTTTTGTGGCTGAAACCACAACATAAAATCAAAACAGGAGATGACATAGATAAAAACATATCAGCGGAACTTCCTGAACCCAAACTATATCCAAAGTTATACGAGGCGGTTTCGTCTTACATGATTCATGGCCATGTGGTGTCATTGATCCGATTTCTGTTTGCTTGGTGGATGACAAGTGTTATAAGCATTTTGCAAAAAAAATCCAGAATTGCACCATTATTGTCTAATATGTTGGTAATTCCTTATATCTATGATTTGTGTTATTGTCTTCATGTTCATGAAGAATGTGAAAGGAGTTCATGTATATCTAGACCAGGCTTAGAAGATAAGTCTTTTTGTCCACTTTGCTTAGCATTTCAGACTCTTCTATTTCATCTGTTGTTTAATATATTTTTTATAATCAAGAGATTGATTGATGTATAAAATACAATAGACATATTCTCCGTGCAACGCGCGGGTGTCCAGTAGGTCAATGTATGCATGAAAATGCCAAAATATTCAGCAGTTTGCTCTCACCTCCAACCCGTGTCACTTCAAGAGGCAATCGAATAGCCTTCATTTCAATGCCAAGTATGACTTTATTTCGCTTTGATATGCATCTCATAAGACTTTTATGTTAGGGTACATTCCAACATGTGAATAACACTAAATAATTTTTTTTTTTGATAAGCAAAGCAATATATTGATGAGCACAAGGGGTGCTAACCCATATACAAAGAGGAAGAAGAGGAAACAATAAAACAAACCACCTAACAATCTAAAATGGAAACCAAAACATTTGTAACAAACCAAAACAGCAATAGAAACTGCCAAACATTTTCCTACACAGCACCTAACAATTGGAGACAGACCCCCAACCCCTCAAAACCATGACAGTTGCAACACTTTCAACCTAGACCAGACCTTCCAACATAAACCAGCCAAGCCTAGACCATCCAAAACCCACAGCAGCTAGAGAGAATGCAAACATGCAGCTGGGCTTGTTTTCCATTCAAAGAGCGAGAAGCATACCCCCTTCATCCGATTGCGAACCCAATTCCAAGACCGATATTGGATGATATCCAACAGATAATCATGATCAAACACCGCTGTTCCAAACACTAACTCATTCCGCAAAAGCCAAACAGGCCACGTCAATGCAAGCCATACAACATACTCTCCTTGTCGTTGAGTTATATTCCTTCCATGATGGGGAAATTGCAGGAAATGCTCAGAGATAGGCCCAAGTGGTGGTGCAAAAGGACTGTTTAACCAAGCCTTGCAAGCCTCCCACAATCGAAGCACCTTTGAACAAGATAACATGAGATGAGCAGAGGTTTCCACCTCCTCATGACACAGAGCACAGGAGACATCAGCTTGAGCATCAAGAACACCTCGCCTTTGGAGCTGCCACCTACAAGGGATGCGATTAAGCAACAGTTTCCAAGCGAAGGCCTTGACATGGGATGGGACCGGCGCTGCCCATAAGCGTTTCAATGCTACATCTGGTTCGCCTTCTCCTTCAACCTGCATAAACAAATAAGCACTGTTATCTGTATAAATTCCCTCACTATTTGGTGTCCATCTCCACACATTCGATCTATTCTCAACTAATACAACTTCCCCAACCTCCTCACACAGCTTTTGTACCCACCCCCTCTCCCTCTCGCTCAACCTACGCCTCCAGCTAAAATTCCACCTCCATCCCGCACTTACCCACTCACCCATGTCAACAATCCTAGCATATTTTTGACGAGACAGATTATAGAGACGATGATAGCGGGCATCAAGCTTCCCCTTCCCTGACCAATCTTCCAACCAGAATTGGGTGGAGTCCCCATTACCCACCACCTTTGTAAGACCATCCTCAAACCAATTTACACCATATTTGTCCACACGAGCAGCTTGTACATCCCTCCACCAAGGTGATTCAGTTACTCTACCTGGCTTGTCATATTTCTCCTTGATCACTTGGCACCAAAGGCTATTCGAGTCATAAAGATAGCGCCAGCTCCACTTCCCCAACAAGGCTCTGTTAAATGGCAGCCAATCTTTCAGGCCAAGTCCACCAAAATCCTTCGGTTTGCACATTTGTTCCCAACTAACCCATGCAATTTTTCTCTCCTCCAGCGATCCTCCCCACAAAAAATTCCTCATAATCTTCCGACACTCCCTTTCTACACCCACTGGGATTTTAAAATATGACAAAAAGAACAGCGGGAGAGAAGAAAGCACACTTTGAATCAGGACAACCCTCCCACCGAAAGATATATGCCTCCGCCTCCAAGATGAAAGCTTGGCACGCATCTTCTGCAGCAAGGGTTCCCATGTAGACGACGAACGAGCTTTACACCCCACAGGTATGCCAAGGTGGGTAAAAGGTATAGGCATCACAGCACAGTGAAGAATAGAAGCTAACATATTAGTAACACCCCCTTCCACAGCCACTGTTGCTAACTTGCTCTTGTGAAAGTTCACTTTCAGCCCTGAAACCAACTCAAAACACCGCAGAAGGCATTTTACGACCTTTGCATTCTGAACAGATGCTTCCCCTAGAAAAATAGTATCATCTGCAAACCGTAGGATAGGCACTCGCAGCAGACCTTCACCTACTTGGTATCCTTGAAATCTGCCAAGCCGAACTGCTTGCTGGAGGAGTCCATTGAGGCCTTCAGCCACAATCAAGAATAAGAATGGAGCCAGGGGGTCACCTTGCCTAAGTCCCCTTTCCATTTTAAATTCAGTTGTTGGGCTTCCATTTACTAAAACAGACATTGAGGAAGAATCAAGACAACTAGACACCCACTTCACCCACTTCACCCACTTGTCACTGAACTTCATCCTTTCCATCATATAAAAAAGAAAGCTCCACTCTACAGAGTCATAAGCTTTTTCATAATCAACTTTTAGCACCATTGTAGGCTTCTTCATTTGCTTCGCCTCATGGATTATTTCATCAGCAATCACCACGCTATCAAGCATATTCAGCCCTCCTATAAACGCAAATTGATTTTCATCAATTACTTTCCCTATGACCTGCCTGAGCCTGTTGGCAAGTAGTTTGGAGACCACTTTATAAATACACCCAATTAAAGAAATAGGTCTAAAGTCATTTAACTGCTGCGGGCTATCAATTTTCGGAACAAGTGCAATAAAAGATGCATTGCAGCCCTTAGGCCACACCCCGCTTCGCCAAAAATATGTTAACACTTGCTCAAAATTAGCTGCAAGTATGTGCCAAAACTTATGAATAAATCTAAAGTTATAACCATCCGGGCCTGGACTTTTATCACCCGCACATCCCCAAACTGCTTCCTTGATTTCAACCTTGTCAAAAGCCGCAGTAAGTAAGCAATTATCAGCCATCTCCAATGATTTAAACGGCACCCCATCCAACCTAGGCCTGCTCTCATGGCAGCTTGAGAACTTATCCTCAAAGAAACGCTTCACTTCTGACTTTACAACTGCCGGGTCCTCCTCCCAGTGGCCATCTATCAGTAACCCCACTATAGAGTTTGTCTTCCGTCTCCAGTTAATGGTAGAGTGAAAAAATTTAGAGTTCTGATCACCTTCCTTAACCCACTTAGATCGCGATTTTTGACACAATAGAGATTCATGCAGCTTCACAACAGCCCAGAAATCTGATAACAGACTTGACCTCTGAATAGCCTCAGCAGGAGACAAACCCAATTCCTCCTCCTTCATGTCCAATTCATTGATTTTCTGAACAACAGCATTCCGTTTGTCCCTTAGATCACCAAAGACCTCGTAGTTCCACTGTTTTAAATTGCCCCTCAAGCCTTTCAATTTTTCTTTCAGAATGTGCCCAGCTGACCAGCCCTGAACAACCAAATCTGACCAAACTTGTTCAACATGTCTTGGAAATCTTGTGTCTTCCAACCAGCAGTTCAGGACACGGAACGGTTTTGGCCCCCAATTCTGAAAAATGCGCCTCAAGAGGACTGGGCAGTGATCAGAAACAGTCCTATCAAGAACTAATTGAGAGCAATTTGGCCATATACCCAACCAAGAATCAGATACTAAGAAGCGGTCTAGGCGACTTCTGGCTTGGCCATTAGGCCTTCGCCATGTGAATCTCCTACCGTGCAGAGGTATATCAAACAATTCCATATCATGTACAAACTCATTAAAAAGTGCAATTTCCCGGGCATATGCGTTTGTACTAGTCACCCCAACTCTCTCTTCCACTGCTCGAACTGCATTAAAATCACCAAGAAGGCACCAACAAGAAATTGTATTTTGTCGCTTCCATGTAAGAAGTTCAGCCCACAATTGCCGCTTCTCTTCAAGTGAACATGGTGAATATACGTTGACCACAACACACTCTTGTCCCCCCCAAGTCCCCACCAAACCAATGAAACCCGTTCCAAATTCACAGTGCTGTAATTTAAAAGAGTTTTCATTCCATATACACAGCAACCCCCCTCCCCTATTTGTTGCCAGAACAGCCTTCCAATCGCAAGCATAATCACCCCAGAGCTGCGAGCATATTCTTGAGTCAACCACTGATAACTTAGTTTCTTGGATGCACACCATCTCAATCTGCTCTTTGACAATTACTTCCCTAATTATCCTCCTCTTCCCACTACCCCCAACCCCCTCACATTATATGAGAGAATCTTCATAAGGCACTGTTTGCTTCCCCTCGTCTTGCAGACGCACCATGTTGGGCATCAATGTCCCGTAGTTCAAGCTCCTCCACTCTCTTAATTAATTTGTTTTCATCCCCCTGGAAAGTAGTGAAATTAAAATAGAATCTGTAAATTGGCTAATTAATTTCATGCATGCATGTGTCTGATTGCCACTTCAACTTTAGATGACATAATATACATGCTACGTGTATCCAAATTGCTTTGAGAACTTACTATGCAAGAGGTATAACCCAGGAAGATATTTGTCCGGATTGTGATCTCTTTGTCATGTTTTGTTGTGTAGTGATCTATTTTAAATATGAGTTTATATAAAAAGTATGATTATATAAGAAGTATCAATTCAAATTTCTGCACCTAAAATTATTTCCAAAACAAATCTATCTTGACTAATTTAAAAATATTAAATCTTCTTTTTTTATATAAAAAGTATCATTATATTTTTTAAAACAATTATTATATTCTAAACTAATTGATAGATATTATGTTAAATTTCAGATAAAATCCTATGAGATAACAATGCATTCTGTTTTTAATTTTTAAAAACAATCATCATGTTCTAAAATAATTAATAGATATTTTTTAAAAATATTTTCCCTATTTATCTAAGATACTGCATCAGCCATATCTTGACTAATTTAAAAATCTTAAATCTTCTTTTTTTATATAAAAAGTACCATTATATTTTTTAAAATAATCATTACGTAAATAAGTTTGAGATAAATAAATTTAAATCTTAAAAACATTGTTTATCACCTCTTATAAGTTTTTTTAGTATCTATCATTTTATTCTTGAAAATCAGGTATGAGTTTTTTTAAACATATGTTTTATAATAAAATATAAAATTAGATCAATAAATTAAATGGAATTTCCCAACAACTTTACGAGCTAATATAATAACATAAATATATATATAAACATGTTATATCAAAATTAAAAATATGAATGTGTGTTTAAAAAAACAATTTATAAATATATGTGAATGTGAATCGATTGGGTTGTGTTGAATTTTTTAAGGCCTTAAAACCTATTTAAATCTTAGTTCATATCAACGTTCAAAATAAAAAACAATCTTAGTTCATATTAAAGTATTTAAATAGGTAGATATATTTTTTAAATATGTTATAATATTGTTAAATAGAATTAATGGAAAAGAGTAAATTGGTGACGTGTCAACTTCTAATGTATTTTGTTCCACGTGTCGAGACAAGGTTAATTCTCACCTCTCTTTTTCCACATGTCATTCCATTAGATAACTTCTCTTCTATTGTAAGTCTTTTATTTTATTTTAGATTTATTTTTAGAGTATTAATTAATTTTATGGTATTTTTATTGAATTTTTGTACTTTTATTTAATTCAGGATTTTATGATTTTGTATTGTACTTTGCTAGATTCTGATAGTTTTTATTTTATCTTTAACTAGTACTTTCTTAAATTTTAGATTTGATTAGGATTTATGTTGTTTATTTCTTGATTTTATCTTGATTTACCTTATTATTTATTTAATGTTATTTCCAGGAAAAAGGAGCTGATCTGGTGCTAAGGGTCCATAGAGCTACCATAGACAGACATAGATTTGATGGCTGCTATTTCTACCTCTGCCACGTGTCGCGATCAGGACAGAGGTCTGCCATAAGATGATGTTGCACGAAGCACTGGAGTTTATGCTTTAAAAGTGATTATATTAAATTTTAAAATAAATAAAACCCAACCCGATCATGCTCTATTTATAAGAGATTCACGTCAAGGCAAAAGTAAAAAGATATTCAATGGGTAAATATAATAAAGAAAGAGTAATTCTCGCCGCAACCCTCGAGACTGTCGAGCAAGTCAACAACTGCATGTTATCAAAGCTTCCTGGTGTCGAGAAAGAGTATTAGAGCTATGATAAGCCATGTAGATTAGATGAAGATTCTGAGGTTGACGCAGAATGGTTCACCTATGAGTTTTTAAACGACGTTTAGTGCTCGGAAATTCCAAACCACATACTAATATTGAAAGTTGGAGCTCCGATCATGCTTCTTCGAAACATAGACCATGCGGCTGGTTTGTGTAATGGGACCCAGTTGAGAGTCACTCAACTTACTCAATATATAATTGTTGCAACTATTTTATCAGGAATCAAACTGGGTAAAACAGAGTCCATTCCAAGGATAACCTTAACGCCTTCTGACTCTGGTCTTTCCAAATTATTAAAATTGAAGCCATGAAGAAAAAAAAAACTGAAGCACCCTCTTTTGCCATATTTTATTTTAAAAAACACCAAAACTAACTTGAATGTTGATAAGAATTTAGTCAAATAAGGGTGTGTTTGGATTTAAGTCGTGATCAACTTGAAAGAACATTCAACCCAACAGAAGTAAGAAGTTTCTTTCACATTTACTAAATTGAAATTTGTGCTTTTCTGCTATTGTTTATTAGACGCCGTAAAACCTTACAAGACATTGTTTGTCCTCTTGATCCAGAGGAGATTCGAGCAGCAGCCTTTGGGATGGGCGCCATGAAGGCACCAGGCCCCGATGGCCTAAATCCACTATTTTTCCAATCTCAATGGCAAATCATTGGTCCTTATGTTGTCAATTTTATCCAGGAATGTATGCAACAGCCAGAGAAAATTAAACAGGTAAATGATACTCTCATTGTTTTGATTCCAAAAATTGAGAAACCTCACCTTCTCTCTCAGTATAGACCCATTGGGCTCTGTAATGTGATTTACAAAATTCTGACTAAGGCAATTGCCACTTAAAAGGAGTACTTGATGAGTTGATCTCCCCCAACCAATGTAGCTTCATACCAGGAAGGCAAAGCTCAGATAATATCATCGTTGCTCAAGAAGTCTTTCATTCCATGCGCACATTGAAAAGGAAGAAAGGATGGGTGGCTATGAAAATCGATCTAGAGAAAGCTTATGATAGGCTTGACTGGAACTTCTTGAGAGACACTCTTCTTGAAGTCGGCTTAGACCATAATTTTTGTAATCTAATCATTAGTTGCGTGTCTCTTAGCTCTTTTCAGGTTATGTTTAATGGAAGTAAAACTAAAAGCTTTGCTCTTTCCAGAGGCATTCGGCAAGGGGATCCTCTCTCTCCATACCTCTTTGTCCTTTGTATGGAGATATTAGCTCATCAAATACAGCGCGAGGTGGATAGATGTAATTGGAAACCGATTGTTCTCTCCAAAGATGGACCCCAAATTACTCACTTATTTTTTGCAGATGATCTCCTCCTTTTTGGGGAAGCTTCCATAGCCCAAATGAATGTCATGATGACTTGCCTGGGTGATTTTTGCTCAGCCACTGGTCAGAAAGTTAGCAAAGATAAATCTCGGTTGCTCATCTCTAATAATGTGCCTCACAGTTTAGCACCCGACATCAGCAGAGCAGCAGGAATTCGCCTCACGTCCAACCTTGGTAAATATCTAGGTGTTCCCATCCTCCACAAGGCTCCTACTAAGGCTACCTATGACTTTATTTTGGAGAGAACCCAAAAACGTCTCTCTTCTTGGAAGGCTTCTACCCTTAGTCTTGTCGGTCGAGTCACCTTGGCTAAATCGGTGGTGGCGTAGAAAATGGAGCCCGAAGGGTGCATCAAGTGAGCTGGAGCACGATTTGCAGTCCCAAACAACACGGGGGTCTCGGTTTTCGACTTACATCACAGTTTAATGAAGCCTTGATTATGAAAGTGGGGTAGGGTCTTATACAACAACAAAACTCTCTTTGGGGTAGGGTCCTACGTAGCAAATACGGATGTGGCAATGACATCGTACCAACGGTCAAGCAATGTGGAAGAGAATCCCTCCTTTGGTCAACCTGGAAGAATCCCTCCGGTTCTGGAAGGACTCATGGATCATGTCTGGACATGTACTCCTTACTTTGGCTACCAACCCTATTCCACTCGCTTCACTGGATCTCTCTCTATCAAGCTACTATGACCCAGACAGTGGATGGCGAACTGAACTCTTTGTTGATCTCCTTCCCCATAACATTGTGGAGGAAATTACTTCCTTTCACTCCAGTCATGACCTCGAGGACAGAGATGAGGGTTTCTGGTATGGCACCCCATCTGGTGCATTTTCCACCAAATCAGCATATGAGCTAGTTTCTCCCATCCCCAACGACAGAACCGAGGAGGCCAAATGGAAATCTCTTTGGCGTATAAAGGGACCTCGGCGAGTAAGGGTGTTTCTATGGAAATTATGCAACCGAAGTATACTTACAAATGAAATCTGTGTTAGAAGGCACATGGGTAATTGTGACTTGTGCCCGCTCTGTCGCTCATCCTCTGAAGACTACCTTCACCTTTTCCGTGACTCTAGTGCAGTCTCAGATTTTTGGCACGCGGCTTGGAAAGGAGGTCGGAGAGATGCTTTCTTTCATGCTAACTGGTATGAATGGATAGCTGGGAATATTACAGGTTATCTACAAGGTAATTGTGAGGTGGACTGGCCTCGTTTCGTTGCAGCTGCGTTATCTGGTATCTGGAGAATGCGGAACGAATGGGTCTTTAATCATACACCATTTGGTTCTGCACGTATCTGGTCTCTTCTCAAGTCCTTGGGTATGGAACAGAGGTCCCTTAATTCTGCTCTCCTTGCTTCTCTCCATGATGTTCAAGGCCAACATTGTGGTATGTTTGACTGCTCTCCCCCCCCCCCCGTCGAGCTGTTACCGGTTGGTTGAAACCAGACGTAGGGTGGGTCAAGGTTAATTTGGATGGTGCGGTCAGTTCCAGTTTGGCTTCTGGCTGTGGTGGGGTTATATGTAATGCAAGGGGTAACTGGGTGAAGGGTTTTAGCCGGAACCTAGGTACCATGGCCACGACAAATACCTTCCTTACCGAGCTGCTTGCAGTTCTCACGGCTTTGGAGGTTATGATGAGCTTGGATATTCCTCAAGCGATTGTAGAGACAGACTCCATGGAGGTTTTGGAAAGTTTAGTTCCCGAGAGCTTAAGGTCCCATCAGTATGAACATATCATCAGGTCTATTCTTCAACTTCAGGCTGATCACGGAGCTATTGTGTTCCAGCATACACCTAGAGAGTCAAATTCCTTGGCTGATTACTTAGCTAAAATTGGCTTGAACCTTCAATTCGGTACCCACCTCTTTGATAGCCCCTTTGGCGAATGTCACGCTCTTCTAGATGCAAATGCGTGCAGCAGTTCCAGCTTAGGACCTCCTTCGTTTTAGCTTTGTTGCTTGGGGCTTCCTCCCCTCTTTGTAACCAAAAAAAAAAAATTAGACGCCGTAAAACCATCCCCTTATATGTTTTGGAGAATTTGAGAT
Organism: Lotus japonicus; assembly: GCF_012489685.1. NCBI lineage: Eukaryota > Viridiplantae > Streptophyta > Magnoliopsida > Fabales > Fabaceae > Lotus > Lotus japonicus. Next base: position 51,123,069 of record NC_080045.1, on the reverse strand, counting down.
TTCTTTAACCAATCTTCTTATTAGTTAATCAGTCGTTTGCTTCGCATTTCAAACACTTATATTTCATCTATCTAATATAATTTAAAAAAAGCGTTTTGATTGGTGTATCAAATACGACAAATCCGTCCCCTTATATGTGTTGTAGAATTTGAGATTTCGTTAACCAATCTTTTTATTAGTTAATCAATCGTTTACTTCGCATTTCAGACTCTTATATTTCATCTTTGTTTATTATATTTTAAATCAACGTATTGATTTACATATAAAATACGACAGAAATATTCCGTGTGCATCGCACGGGTAAAAAAGCACTAGTGTCCATGATAGCTCTATCCTGATCGCGACACGTGGCTGCTATTTTTACCTCTGCCACGTGTCGCGATCAGGACATAGGCTCTGTAATTGTGTAAGCAATGGTTTTTGCCTTATTTCCATCAAGTATTTTTTTCTATGAATTTTCTAGGCTAGAATCTAGTGTTTGTGATCTATATTACTCAATCCAAGCTATTTCCCCAAAAAAAAAATTATAATGTAATATATTATATTAATATATTATAATAATATAATATATTAATATATTATAATATCTAAAACCATCTTAAAGTGGTTATAGCAGGTTAAAAAGAGTGGTGTAAAATTACACCACTCTAAAAGTGGTGCATATTAGGGGTCACCTTAAAAAATATATGCAAATATATTATTTATTTAAAAATCTAACTTTTACATTCTCTATAAAAATTAATCTTATATATGATCCATCATATATGATGAGCAAGACATATTAGCCTCCCCATCTTGCGATAAAAAACAATAGAAGTTGAAATCCTTCAAAATGGTTACACACATTTATTCACCTCATCTCTTGGTTTTATGTCTTTCTTTAATTCTGGTTTCAGGTAAAATATTTATTTGATTTACTGTTTCATTGTTATAAAAAAATTACGAAATAAAATTTGAATATGATATACTCTTTTAACAAAATTGTATATTGATTAAATGATACAAAGTTGTGTTATTAGATAACAAGGATTCAATAAAAATTACATTGAAGAATTTTTTATGTTTATAAATTTTAGTTGCGGAAGTCATCTTACAATTCATGAGATAAATGAAAATTTATAATTTAATGAATTCATACTCGAGAGAAACACACACGAGGAATCTCTTGTTGTCAAATTTTTTAATTATCTTTATCCTTGGTTCAGGACTAGCGATGAGTTATGAGAATTCTGCGTCTAATGACGACTGCTTTAATTACTGGCCTGGAAAATGCAACGATTTCTGCCTCTCCAAAGGCTACCTGCGAGGCTTTTCACTTAAGGATGTGTGTTGTTGTGTTAATGAGATCTTATTTATGTAACCTACTTGAAGATGATGTCCTCAATGTTTAGTGAATTTCAATAAAATTTCTCTCTCTAAGAACAAGTAAAGAGATCTTAAGTATCTATGAGCTAAAATATATAAAATATACACATAAACTTAAATTGACAAATTTTAGTTTTGTTATAATATATTGTAATTTCACATCCACCAACAAATTAGGTGGGGAACAGATGCCTTAATTATATCTTAATCAGCACGAAAAAATTATAAAAATTTGATATTATGCTTGGGAAACATATATCCATCACTTTTGTTGAGCTTCAAATTGCCTATAAAATTTAAAGGTTTCTGGAAAGATATATCAGGAAACTAACCAAAAAATATTAAATGAGAGAAAAAATTAATATGTTTTTATGATTATATCTGTCAAACAACTAATTGTACCCAAAGCTTAAGCTATTGGTGAGAGCCAGACGAATGCTTTCATATTATTATTACCAAAATTATTATATTTTCTTCATTCTTCAGCTCATAATTGCTCACTTTAATGCACTTCAAGGAAAGAATCTTACACCATGAAATTTCAGAAGGCATTTCAGCTCATGCTTATTTTCATAATTCTCGCTTTGCCCTCACTAGCTCTAAGAAAGACTAAAATGCAAATAAATTGCAAATAAGGACTAAAAGAGCAAATAAAGACTAAAATGCAAACGATGATGCTAAAACATGAAAAGAATTAATACTAAAGATAGTAAACAAGACTCAAAAAAATAAACAGAAAGGGAAAAAGACCATATAGTCCTTTGTCATCAATGACTATCAATTATAAAATCTTATTTATAACAAAATTTGAAATTATTAAGATTAGTCAATGGTATGATATTATTTGTTAATAGCAATATTAGTTAAAATATTATGTTAAAAGTTAAGTGATATTTTGAAACAAACATTATATACTTTTTCTATTTAAATATTATATTTCACATATTTATTAGGTCAAGTCACTTATGTAACAACTTAAATTTTCATTTATGATATTATTTTTTATATGTGATTGTACTCACTTGATTGATTATTAATATAATAAATTTTCAACTAATAATTAAAATAAAAGCACTATAGTTTATTTGAGAAATAATTCATAATAATCATAAGTAATGAATTTATTAAATATATGTTTAACTAATAATTTACATTGTCAAATATAATTTTTTTCTAAAATTATAATTTTTATATTACAATATATACTATCAAATATAATATAATATTAGTAAAATATGTAATTAATATGTCAAATAAGCTTCTATGATAACCGAGTTTTGTCTTACTGTTTATTGTTTTACTATATTTTTTTATAACAGTTTATTATTTTACTATAATAATTTAATGTGATATAATATATTATTTTTTAATATAATATATTGATTCAAGTCGAAAACGCTAACGTGATTTATCGCCAACCCTCCACAAGTCGAATCACCACCAATCTCTTGTAGAGACACAACCTTTGATCCATTCAAGGCAGCCCCATTTGGCTTCTCTCTGAACCGAGCACAACCCACTTTCGAGTCCCACTTCCTAAACGCATCCACCAAATCAGTGAAGGGTTCTTTGTTTTCCGCCGTCGTGAGGGAGTGGTTGATGGGTGGCAGAGAGGAGGAGACGGAAGTGAAGTGGAGGATGTTAGATTTATTTATAATTAACTCTTTATTTTGTTATGTGGATTAACATTATCAATTAATTACTCCCTCCGTTCCAAAACTATTGTAGTTTTAGTTTTTTCACTAAGTTTAAGAGTTCATTAATTGATGTTATAATTTGACTGAAACACCCTTATTTAATATGAGTTATATGAAAGAGAGAGAATGAAAATCATTGGTTAACTAATTGGTGAGAATTGTGATTGGTGGAAATAAGATGTGGTACTTGAGAGATACAATATTAAATGAGGGTATGAATGGAAGAGAATGAGATAAAGTGTTAAAAATGTAAAACAACAATGGTTTTGGAACAAAACAAAAAAACTAAAACTACAATAGTTTTGGAACGGAGGGAGTATAATATATTTTGTTTGGTCATTAATATCAATTATGTGAATTATTAAATTAATTCAATATATATATATGTAAAGCTCACTTGAGCTTTTGCATTAAACTCATTAGCAAAGAGTATTAAATGCATTAAACCATATAATTCTCAAATTAAAAACTAAAAAAAATTATTGTCAATATTAAAAATTAATTTTGTTAAAAAAAACTGAAATTTTCTTTTAGTTTTGTATTTAACAAATATTGGAAATTAAAATTAGTTAATAATAAAATAATATTTTTAATAAATAATGTAGATAAATAGTTTTAAAATTAAAAAGCGCCGCTAAAATGAATTTAAAGTTAACTATAACATATATGTGCATTATTGAAAAAATATCTAATAATAATTTTGATCTATGATATATTAGTAAAAATTACTTATCCATGAGAGGGTTGTTCTCATGAATCATTTGCTATTAATAATATTCATCTTTTGTTGTAAAAAAAAAATACTTAAGGATGCATAATAGAGAAAAATAATAATGGTCAAAGTTGAATAAATGTTCGTTGTGAGAGGCATATCCATTTAATGTGATCGTAGAACCTCGAGAAATTATAAGTCTCTTGGCTATCGGCTTTGAGAAAACATTCAGAAACCAAATAAGTTAAATAAATTTAAATTCGTTTGATAATATTTTAAGCTATTTATGTTATCCCTTATCATAATTCTAAAATTTAAAATTAATTTATTCTTCTTGACCTTGACAAGTCACAACAAATGACTTTCTTGGTAAAAAGTTGGATTAGGCGAGCCCCCCACACCCTAGAGGAACTTGCCCATGGACGAACAAGACCTAAAAGAGAGGAACTCGCTAAGGGCGAGAGAAAGGACTTAGGAGATTAGGGACCCCCTTAGGGCAAGCGCCAGAGGCGGTTGATGTATGTAAGGGAGTTGGGCCGAGTGAGGTACGACCCAACAAGCCCCATTAGTGGCAAAGTTAAGGTTTCATGTAACCTCTATAAAAGGGGACTTTATGATCATTGCAAAGGATCATTCGGCATTTATTCTAAAGGATTAGGCTATTACTAGACTCATGCTTTACATACTAGGGTTTGAGGCTTATACCATTCTTGAGTGTTCATTTCCAGAACAAAAGTATAAAAAATGATATTAAAATTTATTTCATGACACTAGCACTTAACATTTTTTTACATAATTTAAATATTTCAAATTAACTTAATAATTTTTCATAAATTTTTTTATTTCTAAAAATCATTTCTATGCTAATAATTAAATATCAATAACAAAATTTGAGTACTATTAATTATTTATACAAAAAAATCTAATAATATTTATTGAAATGTCTTAACACAGTTTATTTACAATTATAATTAAAAAATATTTTATTATTTATTTAAACTATAATAATTTATATATAATGTTAAAAAATATTGTAAGTAAACCTGTGCAACGCACGGGTATAATATCTAGTTACATGTATTTTGGTGGATGATAAATTAGGCTTTTGTTAGTAATTGTCCTATGATGAGTTAGGTACGTTAACTTTGCCTAATGAGGGGACCCTGGTCTCAACTGGTAATCAATATCAATATATATATTAGAAAAGAACAACTTTTAGCATGACGTGTCGCTCTCACAGGCCAAGTTAGTGACGTGTCGCTCCCATATTAATTCTCACCTAATATTTTACATGTAAGCTCTTTCTCCTTGGCCCCACTTGCCACATGTGCCCTGATTTTTCCTTACCTTATTTCTCCTTAATAAAAAAAATACATTTTTAAATTTTAGATTTGATTAGGATTTAAGTTTTTTATTTCTTGATTTTATCTTAATTTATTTTTGATTTATTTTTAGAGTATTAGTTAATTTTTATTGAATTTTCAGATTTTTAATTAATTCCGGATTTTATGAGTTTTTATTGTGATTTGCTAGATTTTGATAGTTTTTATCTATATTTATTTAGTACATTTTTAAATTTTAGATTTGATTAGGATTTATGTTGTTTATTTCTGGATTTTATTCTTAATTTATATTATTATTTATTTTTAGAGTATTAATTAATTTTATGGTATTTTTATTGAATTTTCGGATTTTTAATTAATTCCGAATTTTATGAGTTTTTATTGTGATTTGCTAGATTTTGATAGTTTTTATCTATATTTATTTAGTACATTTTTAAATTTTAGATTTGATTAGGATTTATGTTGTTTATTTCATGGTTTTATCTTCATATAAAATCTGTGATATAAATCAATAATACATCCCATCAGCAAAAACCCTCTTAAAACCCTGCCTACCTCCACCATCTCCTCCATGGAATTCATCTCCTCCATGCAATTCTCATCCCATCTCTCCACTGAACGGAACCACCCCCACAAAATCGTCTCATCTCTCCACGAAACCACTTTGCCATCTACTTGCAATCGCATCCCTCCGATTTGCTGCCTTGGACTGATTGGGAAGGTTGCAGATGGAGGTTTCAAATTATTTTCTTTCTTTGCTTGCATAATATGTTATGGTTTTTTTCAATTTTATTTTACTTTACCTTTAACTTTCATTCACTCATGTTTGACTTCAAGGTCAATTTCGTTCATCACTTGCCATGCTAATTTCAAATTCTTTTCTTCAGGTTTTTTTTTTATAGATATTCCACCAAAAGAGATTCTTTGGAAGTCATGGATGGTGAGTCCATTTTATATTCTATATGGAATTTTGCAATATTTTGATTTGTTTTTTTATGTTTTCTGATTCTCCTTTGTATGTGATTCTATTTTATTCGTTTTTCTTATTTTGCATCTAAAATTTGTGTTCTATGTTATAGGAGGTGAAACATTGATCTGTGTATGTTTTGATTAACCTAATCATTGTCAGTGAAGTCGATTGAGGGAGTGAAAGAATTGAGGGGAGAGAAAGGAGAAGTTGTAGATTTTTTTCCTTGCAACTTTTTTATTTGGTAATTTTTTCTTTTTGCCTGCTTCTTGCACCGAGGAAATTAATTATTATTGTTGGTGCTTGCCGTTACAACTACAGAACTACATATCATGGATGAGATTTTACTGCTTATCTTTGTTCGCTCAAGCTATTGAGGTTAGGCTTTTAAAATTGGTGCTATCCTTTCTAATGTGCTAAACGCCTAAACCAATGTTCTAACAATAAATTGATTTCCTTGGCTTCCCTGGAAACATTTGACATGAATTTATCCGTAGGTACAGAACGGCAATGAGGTGCATACCTCTTTCTGACTACACTCTCTGATTCTCAGCTAGCTGACAATGAAACATGATTGATGACTCAAGATCTTATCTTGCTCTCATTTCAAGTAAGCCACGAAACATGTGAGACCAGTACTCATGAAGGTTTTTCTCAGTCCATTATATGTATATATTCACCAGATAGGAGATAGAGATGTGTGTTTGGTGTTGCACTACTGTGATGCATATGTATATATTCACCAGATAAGAGATAAAGATGTGTGTTTGGTGTTGCACTACTGTGATGCATATATAGTTTTACTGACTTAGTTCATCAATTCTACATCTATCTATCATCATTACATATATTAAAAGTCACTTTTCGAAGGCAATATTAGATTTTATAATTAATCATTGTTCTACTATGGTTCAATTAATCAAACTTTAGTGTGATTGGAAGTCTTGCTTGCATGAGTGTGTAATTATCACATTACAATTTAGTATCAACATATGTTTTTGATTTGGTTATTGTACTTTCAACAACAGTGCTACATAAAGCAAAGAGTTGTTTTAGCCGTTCAACAAATATAATGGATCTAAAATTTCTAGAGGGGTTTTCTTCCATTCATCTTCTTTAGTAGCATGTGATTAGTTTCCCCTTACAAATAGATCTGATTGGTTATGGAAACCACTGGAAGGTCATAGCCAAAAAGTGGCTTCCGACACCTGTCATCGGGGTAATCCGCAAGAAGACATGATCTCCAGCTTGAAACTCCAACTCCTTCCTGCGATTGTCAGCATAACTTTTCTGACGACTCTGCGAAACCCTCATCTTCTCTTGGAATCACTTCACCTCTTCTGTGGTTTTCTGAACTAATTCAGGTCCAACAATCAAGTTCTCCCCATCTTGATGCCAGCACAAGGGTGTACGGCACCTCCGACCATACAACGCTTCATAAGGCGCCATCCCTATGCTTGCATGAAAACTGTTGTTGTAAGTGAACTCGATTAATGGCAACATCTCATCCCAGATGCCTTTGTGATCCAGCACACAAGATCTTAGCAAATCCTCCAAGGATTGGATAGTCCTCTCGGTTTGCCCATCCGTCTGTGGATGATAAGCGGAACTCAACTTCAGCTTGGTTCCCAAAGCCCGCTGCAAAGCTTCCCAGAAACGCGAGGTAAACCTCGGGTCTCTATCCGACACAATGCTAGATGGCACACCGTGCAAGCGTACAATCTCAGCAATGTAGATCTCCGCCAACCTATCTACCTTGTAGTTCAGATTGATTGGCACGAAGTGAGCAGTCTTCGTCAATGGATCAACTACAACCCAAATTGCATCGAACTTCCTCCGTGTAAGCGGCAACGCTGTCACGAAGTCCATGGAAATGCTATCCCATTTCCACTCCGGGACATCCAATGACTGTTGCTTTCCTGCTGGTTTCTGATGTTCCACCTTCGCCTTCTGACACGTCAAACATGTCGACACATACTCAGCTACTTGTTTCTTCATCCCAGGCCACCAGAAATGAAGTTTCAAGTCCTGATACATCTTATTCATCCCCGGATGAATACTCAATCTGCTTTTGTGACCTTCATCCAAGATCAGCTTCCTCATTACTGCATCATTGGGCACACAAACTCGCCCCTTACAACGCAGAATATTGTCGTTCCCAATAGCGAACTCAGACGCTTTCCTTGTGCCACAAGCTTGCGCCATTCAATCAACCCTTCATCGGTCTCTTGTTTCGACTTTATCTCATCCAAGAGTCCACTAGACACCGTCACCATTCCAAAGCTCAGCTTCCCCGGTGTGAGTTCAACATTCAAACTCAGATCACGGAAAGCCTCCAACAATTCTAACTCCTTGACCATCAACGAGGATACATGTATAGCCTTTCGACTCAGAGCATCAGCTACAATATTGGTCTTCCCCGGATGATACTGTAATGAGAACTCATAGTCTTGCAGAAACTCCATCCACCGTCTCTGCCTCATGTTCAGATCCTTCTGATCAAACAAGTACTTCAAACTCTTGTGATCACTATAGATCGTGAACGTACTGCCATACAAGTAATGTCTCCAGATCTTGAGAGCATACACTATAGCAGCCAACTCCAAATCATGCGTAGGGTAATTCTTCTCATGGACTTTCAACTGTCGCGAAGCATAAGCAATCACCCTCTTCTCTTGCATCATCACACAACCCAAACCATTATGCGACGCATCACAGTACACGTCGTATGGTTCTCCCTCCTTTGACAAAGCTAGTATAGGTGTGGTGGTCAACCGCTTCTTTATTTCTTGGAAGCTAGCCTCACACTTCTCCGTCCACGCAAACGGTTGATCCTTCTTTGTCAACCGAGTCAACGGTGAAGTCAACTTGGCGTAATCCTTCACGAAACGCCGATAGTAGCCAGCAAGCCCAACAAAACTTCTGATATCACTCGCTGTCTTCGGTTGTTCCCATGCCAAAACTGATTCAATTTTTGCTGGGGTCCACTGCCACACCTTTGCTAGATATGACATGACCAAGGAACTTCACTTCCTCCATCCAGAACTCACACTTTCCTCCATTAGCATAAAGTTCCTTCTTCCGCAACACCTCTAGCACTTGACGTAAATGCTCCTCATGTTCCTCCTTACTCTTCGAGTAAATTAGAATATCGTCTATGAACACCACCACGAACTTGTCCAAGAATGGCCTGAACACACGGTTCATGTAGTCCATAAAAACTGCGGGTGCATTAGTAACTCCAAATGGCATCACGAGATATTCATAATGTCCATATCGAGTTCTGAATGTCGTCTTCTGAATGTCAGCCTCCTTCACCCGAATCTGGTGATACCCTGATTTCAGATCAATCTTCGAGAAAACAACTGCTCCCCGAAGTTGGTCCATCAAGTCGTCTATCCGAGGCATCGGATAACGATTCTTCACTGTCACCTTGTTTAGTTGTCGGTAATCTACACACAACCTGGACCTCCCGTCCTTATTCTTTACCAACAACACTGGCGCTCCCCAAGGAGACACACTCGGTCGAATAAATCCATTTGAAGAGAGATCATCCAACTGTTTTGCCAATTCCATCAATTCCGCTGGTGCCATCCGATACGGCACCATCGATATCGGTCCCGTGCCGGGCATGATGTCAATGGAGAACTCCGTCTCCCTTACTGGTGGCAATCCGGGCACATCCTCCGGAAAAACATCCACATAGTCTTGCACTATCGAGATGTTCCGTACATCACTATCGTTTCTTGCTTCCGCCACGATAGAGTTCACGAACGCCGGTGAACCCTTCTTCAAATGGTACGAATTCAAATAATCCGTAACGCCTGAATCCGGAAATACCACGGCCTTGTTAGCACAATCCAAAAGAACATGATATTGCGCCAACCAGTCCATCCCCAGAATCACATCGAGCTCTTTAAGCCCTAAACATATAAGGTTTGCAAGGAACTTCCGATCCTTGTAAACCAACGGACATTTCAAGCATGCCGTGCGAGTAACTAAGCGATCGGCAGCAGGGGTTGTCACCACCATACCGAAAAGTAACTCTGAGGTTAGCAACCCTATTCTCTTCGTACACTCATCAGATATAAACGAGTGCGTAGCACCCGAATCAAACAAAACCATCAAGGAGATACCAGCAATAGTACACGTACCCTGAATAAGATCTTCAGCACCCTCAGCTTGCTTGCCAGTAACAGCAAAGACACGTCCCTTAGCAACTGGACGTCTCCCCCTTGCCGTATTCAACACAGGTTCAGCTTTTGGCGCATCAGGACAGTTTGTCGAGATGTGCCCCGTCTTCTGGCACTTCCAGCAAGTAATCTCCTTCCCACATTCATTGGCATAGTGCCCTTTCTCATTACACTTGAAACAAGTAACATCTTCTCTCGGAGTTTTTGCTCCGACTTTGGTAGATGATGTCCTGCCAGTTGCATTATGATAAGGCTTCTTCTGACCAGCCCTACCCTTTTCAGTCTTCCCAGCTTGTTTCTGACCAGACCTGATCGGCCCTCCACTTTCCTGTCGGTTCCCTCGACGATTCTTCATGACCTCAACCTCGCGAGACTTCTCAACCAGCTGTTGAAAGACTCTGACTCCCAAAGGTCTGACGGACTCCTCAATTTCATCCCTCAAACCAATCATGAAACGGTTGCAGAGATACCCTTCATCAACTTGTACTCGGAAGAAGCGAAAGTACTTCGACAGACTCTCCAGCTTGGCTGCATATTCCCCAACAGTCATGCTTCCTTGTTTCAGTCTGAGGAAACGGTTCTCCATATCATCTCTTGCAGTATCTGGAAAGTACTTGTTCAGAAAAGCTGTTTTGAATGAATCCCAGGTAATAGCCACCTGGTTAGTCGTCATCAACAGCCTGGTGCTCCTCCACCAGTACTCTGCATCCCCTTTCAACATGAAGGTAGCAAGATTCACCTTCTCTCCATCGGTTGTGTGCAAAGCCTCAAAAATCTTTTCCAGCTCTTGGATCCAAAGATCTGCTTTCTCGGGTTCAACTTCCCCTTCAAACTTTGGCGGGTTCTGCCGATTGAAATCAGTTCTCATCCTGACCTGATCCTGGTTCAGCTCCCGTTCCAACCTCTGCGCCCTTCTGGCATGTTCTTCAGCCTCTCTCTGAGCTTGTGCAGCAGCCATCGTAACACTAGCATTGGCCTGCTGAGCCACCACTTGGGCCAATTGAGCCATGGCCTGAGCGAGCTGAGCGTTAGTTGGGTCCTGTCTAGGAGGCATGATGTCAAACCTGCTTGTTGATAAAACCACAACCAAACGTCAGTTCCTTAGTCAGAGAGATCATCTAACAGTAAAAACTTTCAACCAAAGCATCATGGCAATGATACTCCACTCCAAATAAGATCACACTTCAAACATCTTAGCACACAAAATTCTACCCATCCTCACTGCGGAAAACTTTCAAAACACCTTAAAACAAGAAGTAACGAGTACCAACTCGTGTGCCCAAAACCCTAGTGCTCTGGTTTTCTCAACCGGAGCTCTGATACCACAATGTAACGCCCCGATTTCTCGAACGTCACGAAAAGCCAGATAACATAATTTTCGTAAAGAATTTTCGCCGATTAATTTGTTAATCTTTACTTAGTGATAAAAGTTTATTTTACGTAAAACTCTTCAATAACCATTAGTTTCAAAATGCGCGGAATCATTTAACAAAGATAATCGACATGTCCAAAATTAAAACTTTATAAATAAATAAAATCCGTGGCCACACCCAGGTGTGTAATTAAACCACATTGTAATACTCGTCGATTTGATTGCATCAAGAATTCAAATAAAGTACTTGCAAACTAAACTTTAAAGATAAATCAACGCTCTCATTTCCACCCATGGTCCTGATTACAGTATGCATAGTGTCCAACCCACATATTCGAAGGATCTGGCGTTTCTGCTCCCTGTTGAATCTTCGCTTGCATTTCCAAATTCCACTGCTTTAACTCCTCTATGGTCCATTTGAAACCTGGCGGTACATCTGGTACCTTGGGTGCAAGATCCTTGAGTCCCTCATCGAGTCCATACTCAGGTGGTGCCACTGGGCTCATAGGCTCCTCCTTTGGTATCAGAAGTCCCTCCGCAGGGTTACGATACTCCGAGTTCACCGAAGGCTCGCTTCCCTTGCCTGGTTCATAAATCGGAATCTCCTCTGGATCGGACTCCGTACTGCCAGCGATCTCCACAGGAAGTCCAAATCGGAAAGGTGCATGAGGAAATCGAATCCTTCCTCTAAGGGGCTGAATCACCACAACCTGTCCACTCGGGTCACGCTTGAAGATGATAGCGCCGCCGACATATATGTTCCTCACCTGGCGGTAATCGGTGCCCCAGGCTGAGTCATCATCAAAACTAGGGAGATAAATCTCCCAGTCCTGATCCACCAGCTCGTCCAGAATCACCATCTGTTGGCGTTAAGCGCCAAAACAACAAATAACAAAATAGCGAGGGTCAACTTCTGACTCTCAAGTAGTTTCTGTCTAAGCATGTTATGAACAACTATATATTCCAAAAATATATTCAACAGAATTATATCGATAGGGTTAATCACATAGCCTAAGTTTCAGTCAGTCTATGCGTCCTCACTTTTCACACAACCACCTTTCACCTTGGATCCAACACCATTCGTCTAGCGGACGAACAACACCATGAGCAAAGCTCACAACATCATGGTGTTCCTTGGAACGACCACAGCACACCATGGGTCAGACACCCACAAGTCATAACATCACGGTTCAAACCGCATTCACCCTCGCGTGCAAGTTATCCGTTTTATCTCTAACGGAACCACTGTTCTCATGGTCCATAGTCCTAACCAGACCTATGTTCCACTAATCATAATCTCTACTTGCATGCGAGTAAACATCATAAAATCCTAGTCTCATGTTACTACTTCAAGTAAATAGACAGGCATTTTATCTCATGCTATTGAAATTAAATAACATCATGCATAATTTCATTTAGCAAATAAGGCATACTTGAACTAGCATACATCAACTAACTAGTCCTATAGCATACTATGAATTTATTATACTAACTTAATAATAAATCATACGTCATATCATCACTTAGCATAATATTGAATACTAATACTAAGCATGTTATCAACCACACTCGCATACAACTTTTCGCATGCAGGAAAGCAGTAAGACTTCTCTAGACGGAAGTGCCCTCACCTTTGCTATGCTTTCCACGCGAGATCGAGTACGTTCGATCTAACCTCTCCGTGCGCGAACCTGCACAGACCAACAAACTAGGGTTAGAATTTGAAGGAAAAATGAGCATCATTTCCCCCCTTCAAATATTCGAACCCCATCCCCTAAAATCAACCAATATTACATCTTCTTCTTGTAAACAAGAAGAAGAGTACTTGAGTTCACTACTTCCCGAAGGAAGCAGAGCTTAGTTACTATAGGAATTATTTCCTATAGAGGTCAAGAAGAACTCTGGAGAGGGAGAGAGAGAGACTCGCGAAAATTTAGAGAGCTCTGAGTTGTGATTTCCCATCACCTGAGACTCCTATTTATAGTGGAGGATGTGGAGGTAAAAATACGATAAAACCCTTAATTTTAGCCCAAGCCCAAGGGCAAAAATATAATTTTTAATTGATTTTGATTCAAATTAATTTCTTTCCCACCAAGCAAGTAACCAACTTCCCTAGATTCCCTCTAACAACATCTTGGCCGTCCCCCCCCCCCTTCTAGTTTGTTAGGATTTTTTTTTTCTTTTAATTAAAACACTAAACACATTGAAATAATTTTCAAATTTGAAAAAAAACAAAACCATTATCCTAACAAAAGTTTCGGCCACTCCATAGAAGAAAATATATCTTCAACTTTTTTTTCTTTCTTATTTCCCAAATAACATTAAATCTAATTAAAATTTTATTTAAATAAAATTCCAAAACACTTTATATTTATTTAACAAATAAATAAATAAATTTCCTCCTCCAATATAATAGATATAAGTCTCGAAATTTCCCTTTTATGCATATTCTATGCACTACTCGAATTTCATGCATGTGCATGCATGCATATCGACTACTCGCGCCTTACGTAATAATTAATTACGTAATAAATTACTATACAACCGATATAGTAACAATTAATCAGTAATTTCTCCTTACCGAATAAAACATCGTACTTTATATTATTCTTCAATAATACAAAACATAAATAAATCACCGGGTCTTACAGATTTGGATGCAAGTTTTATTTGAATTAGCATGAGTTCATATTAATTCATGTTAAAGTTAGACAACAATCAGGAATAGCACCTAGGATTGCTGCTGATTTGGAAGCAAATTTCATTTGATTTTTTAATTAGAAATAAATGTTTTAATGATTTAAATTCAAAATGTGATACCTTCTTACTTTATGAAGTGCTTTTTTATGCCAAAGAACAGACTCTGGTTGCAGTGAAAACAAAATTTGCATATGATGTTAGGTACTGTGTGGAACTTGTGAGTGTGTTTGTGGATAATTTATAAGAAAAGCGGTGGTGATAGTGAGGTAGAGAAATTTGAGAGAGATTTTGATGTAAATGAGGATTTTTCTTTCTTATGAGATTGGACTTTTAATCCTTATCCACACCATTCGAAATTTCCATTATTAATACTATTATTTTCGACACTTATGTCACTGACAAATACTAATTAGGTTCTGATGTAATGTATATTCTTTGTAATGGAGAATTAAGTAGTTGTTTTTAAGAGTCTTTTATATATAATTCAGATGCAAACTGTATGCATTCAGCTATCACTTGAGCACTAGAGCAAGTAAAGGGAGCATACTACGACTGCTTTACTATTCTGAATTTTTTATCGCAGAAATGCTCCGGTAAGTACAACAAGCTCAAAAGCAGAATAGCATGATGAAACTACTAGATATTATTAATGAACCAAACCTTTCAGTTCCTAACTGTCAAGACCTTCGCTAGAAATTTGTTCTAAAGTACGCCCATTAGTACTACTATAAGAGCAAAGCAACATGCTTCTTATATTGGGAGATAGACAAAAGCAGAGGTTGCCTTAGTAAGCTTTCTCACTTGGATCAACAAAAAAACTATTGAAACTCGATCGATGAAAGTTGGAATGGCAAGATTTACTCTTAAAGTCTTCGGCAGGAGGAGGATACAAGAGATCGACCTTGAAGCAAGCAAGGTATGGTGGGTGTCATCATCTTCATCGATATTACCCACCAGATAGACTTGAGAAAAGACTTTCAGGCATCCTGAGAGTAAGGAGAAGCTGGATCTAAATGTATTAGAAAGAGCCTAAAAGCTTTTATATATAGGAAGAATATTTTACATGAAAATACTTCTACATAAAAATAAATGTTAATAAGATTTCATCGGAATTTTTTTTTGTCACAAGAAAACATAATATAATATAGTTTGATGTTAATTTTTTACTACATAATAATATAGTCCACTTTAACTTTTTTGTACAAATTATTATAGGAGTTAAATTCTCCTATGGGAAGAAATATATTTTAACGAGAAAGTACCTTCATTAAGTATTAATTAATGTATCAAATACAATAACAAATTTCGCGGTACATTCTTTTTTTTTTAAGATTAAAATGTGTTCTGAATGCTTTATTGGTGATTCTTCATATCTATAATTTGTGTTATTGTCTTTAGGCTCATGAAGAATGTGAAACGACTTCATGTTGATATGAGTCAAACTTAGTTTATTTTATTGTGTAAAAAATGAACTCGCATAATCACGTACATAAAGAATCTTTTCTCTTTTTTTTCATTGTAGATTAAATCAGCTATTGTTTATTAGCCATCATTAAACCACATCCCCTAATATGTTTTGCATAATTTGAGATTTAGTTAACCAATTTTTTTATTAGTTATTCAATTGTACGAAGTTCAATCTATGCAACAAGGGTTTTAATTTAAGACTTTTTGTCCACTTTGCTCATCATTTCATACTCTTCTATTTCATCCGTTGTTTATTATATTTTTAAATGTATTAATTGACCTATCAAATATAATAGATGTATTCCTCGTGCAACGCGCGGGTAAAAAACACTAGTATATAAATTGTTGCCCCATCAGACAGTTTATGCTGAGAACGTATTACCAGGTGTTGAGAGCAGTTTCATCCTCTGGTGTTTCTTTTACTTCCCTTATCTGGTCAAACAACATACTCACAGATTCTTCAATCCTTCCAGGTGCACAATTCTTTTTACACTATTGAATCACAACATGCTATAATGTGTATCTATGTCAGTATCTATGCCTATGTTATCTATTTGGGTCAATTAAATTTAGCAATTGGTATCAGAGCTAAGTAGATATGGATCATGGCTGGTGTGCCTGTTAGCATCAAAACATATATACGTTTCATTCTCGGTTATTTTATAAAACCGTCATTGTTCATCCTCGTCCCAGAAAATTTAGTGGGAAATTTCAAAATTCGTATTAGGGGTTTTGATTCTTGATGCCATGCAACCTAAATACTGAAAATTCATATGATTTTGTTGAGTGACTTATGAGAATTTGGAACTTTTCATTTTGGGTTTCATCCCCTAAATTTATTTTCTCTTGGATATGATTTTCCCCATCTATGATCAATGATTTCGAAAATTACAAGAGGGCTTCTAGTCTTAAGTTGTCTGTGCCTATTATGCTCATAAATTGCTTCATGCCATAGCCTCAACAGAGACATCTAATCGGGTATTTTTCTGGGTCAACTGCAACCCGGATTGTTAAATGCTTCTGTTTGTCTGGCTTTTAAAATCCATAATATATAGAAACAGGAATAGTTCAGGGTCCAACTATTCCAGGTGGCATTTCTCTACCTATTCTTCACCATAATCCACATGGCATCTTTTCAGAGCATTTTTCATTTTTTTTTCTTTTGTTCAAACAAACCCGCCTCTCCTTCAAAAAAAAAATTCTCTCTCTTTCTCCCAAATTGGACGTATTCTTTTCTCCTTCAACCCTAATCTCAAATATCAACAATCTGAGAGAAAAACTGGAGAAAATGCATCTCTTCTCAACATTCATCCTTCAAATCTGATCTATTCATGGACATTTATCCTTGAAACCCATTCTCTGCTACTACAATCAACGTGGCATCTTTTCAGAGATTTTCTTTTTGCTTTTTTCTTTTTTATTTCTTTGCTCAAACCATCCCGTCTCTCATTCAAACGATTATGACTTTTCTCTCTCTTTCTCCCAAACTCGACAATTTCTGTTCTCCTTCAACCCCAATCTCAACATCTCAATAATCTGAGAGAAAAGTCAGATCCAGAGAAAATGCATCTCTTCTCAACATTCATCCTTAATGATTATCAGATCCTTCAAATCGGTTTTATGCTATCAATGAATCACTCGATTCTGATCAGGAGCCCCAAATCAATCCATCATGCGGTTCAATCAATGGCGACCTGGGAGATCACGTGATTCTGGTCTACCCATCTCATGTCCGAGTCTCCAAGCACGCGAATCTGCGTTTTTTTTCTCACATTTGCAAAAGCACGCACACGATCGAAGCTTCATCGTCATCATGTCCTGACCCAGATTGAAAAGAGCAAAAGTTCCACCGGTTGAAGAGGTATTTTGATTCTGCAACCCTTCAAAATTTCTTCTTTCTTTTTTCAATTATCTTCATATGCAGATTCTTCTAAGCAAATAGAGAATAGAAGTGTTTTTTCTTCTTTTTTCAATGAAACTATATGGGTATTTTCGTTTCTGTAAAAAATTTCTTGCTTTGATGATAATAACATTTTCAAATACCATTCTGGACATTGTTTGAGTCTTAAATTGAGTATCCATTGCTGACGGTTATTGGTTAACTCATGGTTGTATTAATCATAAACACACATGTATCTTCATGACTTAATTTAGGGATTTGTTTTTCATGACTTAATTTATTTTTTTCTATAGACTTGATTTAGGGTTTTTGCTATTTCCAAATTATTTTCAAATTTTGTATGTTATGTCTCAATTTCCTGTTAGTCTTGGTATTATCGGTGGGAGGCAAAAAGATGAGGGCTTTGTTGCCCTGTCAACATAAAACATTTTATTTGCCTTCCCCCCCCCCCCCGTATTCAATTTCAAGGTAATTTTTGGTTCTTTTTTTAGCTCTATTTATTAATCAAAATTGATTTCTTCTTGCAGCGCATGAAGATTGATAGTCATTATCGCAAATTGTTTTGGATGGAGTCATCATCAACTGCTGAAGCTTGGTAGAGATGGTAATGGCCAATTAACTCTGTCAGGTACCATTTTAACCCTCCAATTAAGCAACAAACAAGATTATCAAAAGTTGGATAACTTTTTCAATGGTCACTCCCTATAACTGATGGTTTTGTTGCTATACATACGCAGGTAGTATAAATTTTTCAATGATCATTTTGGTTAAAATTTTGAATTCAAATGCTCACCATATTTTGTTGCTATACATACACGTTCCTCAATTAATCCATGACCTTTTAAATTTCAAACCTAACAGAATATGCCATCTCATGATTCTATTTTTTGACAAAATATCTGAATTCATTGTCAATTATTTTCTCATTTTGACCATGTCCTTAAATTACTCTACGTACCAATCTTCAAATTAGGGAATTTATTTCCTTCAATCACGTTATCAAAACAAATTGTAACTGCATATTGCTGTATTCTTGGGTCAAATACACTAGACTAAAAATCAGGGGAAATCAAAATTTCCCTCTTATTCCTACGAAAATTAAAGTGGAGCTTTTAGGTAAATGAAATTTGAATTTTGAATTTTTAGTATCAATTAGTAACAATTTTTTCAGAAATAATGTTTTTTCAGTATCAATTAAAATTGAGAAAAAGGATGATACACGGACACGGACGGTGTAAAAAAAACATTTATCCCGTCACTCAGTGCATATAAATTAAACTCATTAAAATTTCCCATTCATACTTCATTCTGTGAACGATTTCTAACTCATATAACTGGGCAATTCATTCGTCTCCTATCCCACTTTGTGATGGCCTATTTACCTATTTATGATTGTTGCCAAAGTAGTTCATAGGTGATGATCAAAGTATATAAATAGGATAGTGGGATATATCTTTTCATTGTTAATTAATAGTGTTTTGTTTGAAGATGGGTTCTGCAAATGTGCTGCCTCAGCAGCACCTGAAGTTACTCTGGCGGTTGTCCTACCTCATCGGTTAAGGTAACTGTGAATTATAACCATATCAAGGGCTGCAATTGGAACTTTTCAACAAGATATCACATGAGATCTATAACCATGGAGAAGGGTATGCCTCTAATCTAATTTTTCTTAATGGAATTCCTCAGATTATGTTCTTGGAATGTGTCCATTAATGGCATTTTCTTAACCGGAGCTCTTATTGGAAGGACTTCTTTTATTTGAATTTTATGTTGTGCATCTTTGTGTGGCTGCAGTGATATATTTTTGCAAAATGAACATGAAAATAAAAATTGGTTTTGGTTGTATTTCATTTGTTATATCAAGAGTGGTTGCTTGCACTGTGCTCAATGACTTCCGTTTACTCATTTTCTTCACCAGGTTCCACACAGAGCTAAAGGATGTGCCTGTTTTCCTTTTTAGGTCCCAAACAGATAGGCCAACATCTGCAGTAGCTGTTTTGTTTGATAAAGCATCAAGTGACATTTTAACTCACAAATAAAGGTAGTGTCTTCCTTAACGATGCAGTCTTGGTTCTTATTCTAATGAGCCCTATTGATGATTTTGCACTTTTCAAGTTCTTTCATTGGGTAAGAGACCTTGAATTCAAGCCTACTTTGAGGTTGCTAGAGTTTCACAAACAAATTGTCCACTGTATTCTCACATTATCTCAACATCGTTCATTGGTTTTGTGTAGGCCTCAAACAAATATTTCTCTGTTTTATTTTCTCCTTACTTTTTGGTTTTGTTTATATGTGAGTTATATGGTTTTAGTGGGCTGATTTGTTCCCTGATGATATAGGGGAACAAAAACGTGCTGCGTTTCCTAATGGGAAGATAAAAAAAAAATCTTTCTCTATTTTGATGGATTGTCTTTAAATTTTAGCAAATAAAATGCAATTTGATAAAATACTTGCTTTGTATATGCCTTTTTTTATATGGTTCATCCATGCACCAATATAATAGACATTAGTATCATGTTTTGAAAATATTGTTATCATGAATTCGTGGCTATCCACTTGCATAGACCAATAAGACTGGTCAAGTTGTTAGAACTATGTTCACTGATTAGCTTCATTATGTTGTGTTTATGTAATTCTTGCTCTGGCAGTAGTAGCATTAGAGAAATATACATGTTCTCATAGTGTCATTGCAGTAATAATTCTCTTTCAAGAATATTATTCTATCTATCAGTATATAGAATTAATGTTTTGCTTTAAATAGTCATGTCATGTAATACATTGGACTCTCATATTGACCCTTCATGCAGGAACATGGTTGTCTATGCCATCAAGAAGAAGAAGCAGCATGAAAAGAGGGAAGATAAGCCTTGCTGATTGGTCCTATAATTTGAAATCATCAAGCTGCTACTCTGCTAGAGGGTAGATAATAATCTAAAATATTTGTTCAATTTAAAAATGAGTGTTGGGGGAGCTAAATTAGTACTAGCACTTTAAATTCTAATGTTTTTGTGATATCTAAGTGAATAAGTTATAATTGGTAATTTTGTTTCCTTCTCTGTTAATGTGAAATATGCTAATGGGTTTGAAATTCTTCTTGGTTGTTTGTATAAATTTTCTCTTTAATAGCAAAATAAATTTTAATATAATTTTAGTTGTATTATCTAATGATTTTTCAAAAAATTTTTTTGGAGTAAATATGTCTAAAAAATATAAAAAAATTTATAGTTAAAATGTCAGAAATGATTTCTGTAGATTTATTAATGTTTAATTGCAAGATAAATAACTGCCACGAGAAGGAACATTTTAGATGAAAATATTCCAATGATCATACTTTCGTGTTACAAATAATATACACATAATTTTAATTAAATATCACAACTTTACAACATAATTTACTTTACTTTCACGGGAGAGAACACTTATAGAAAAATAATTTCATGTTTAAAATAGTAGAAAAATAAATTCTCATATAATTTTTTTGGGTACAACAATTCTCATATAATTTAAGTGCATTTTCATAATATTTTTAATAATGTTAGAAGTAAATATACATATTAAATTTTAAAACTTTGATAGTAAAAATATTACATAAATAATGTTAAAACTTAAATAAAAATAAAGTTTAATATAATTTATTTACTTTATTCATTTTTTTCAAATATATTTATATAAATATAAATAAAACTGTATAAAAATTTACCCCGTGAATTGCACGGGTATAAAACTAGTTTTTTTTTTTTTTTTTGAAAGCAGAAGTATTATTAGAAATAAAAGGTTCATGAGAACAAGCCTCTCATGAGAGCCATAAGACAAACCCACCCAAACTAGGATCTTTGTGTTCAAATACAATCAAAGGAATGGCCTCATCAAAACCTTCAGAGGAAAACCCAGTGGGAAAAACCAATGAAAGAAAAAGAGTACCCAAATCCAAGAAAGCAATCAAAACACCCAAAACATATATCCTACCCCATAGAGTACTGCAATATGAACATATAAACAATGGTCTGCAATTCTCAAAAATAACAAACTAGCCTCTACAACCTTTCCTACATTCTCACCACTTGCAGCAGCAAACTCATATGCAATGTGTATTGCAATACGGCCACATGAATTCAGCAACTCCAATTCTCTTTACCTCACTAAAACTTGACAGAATTTCCTTCCATATAAGTCAAACTCACACCAGAAATTTTAGTCCCATATGCAGTACTATGCACGTCATAAATTTGGTACCAAAATGTCCTGCCAAAATACTAGCTAGGTCCACCACCCATTGTAATACCAAAGCACAAAAGCAAACAACCCCATAGCAGTAAAAACCAAAGACCCTCAAACCATAATGCAGCACCACAAGTGACAAAACCGCAACCGAGTACACCAGGTCCCTAATAGTCCCAAATAGGCTGCGCTGATCTCTGTCAAATTCCTGATTCAACAGTAGCCTTGAGAAAACAAGCAAAAAGCCTTCCCCTTGAGCCACATGACATGGATAGCTAAACAAACGAAGCTATTAAGCCCTCCCCTGGCAGCTTCCCCGCAAAACGGCTAAGAACAGTTTTTCCAATGCAAGATAGCCTTCTTTACAGCCTCCTTCTTTGTCAAACCTCATAAACCACAGACGTTCCAAGTAATTCACAGCCATGGCATCTCAACGGAGATGAGGATGGTTTTGTCGTATCTGAGCTTCCAAACCTCTAAGCATCAAGGCTTCCGAACCTCTTGGCTTCAAACCCAGCTGTTTTCCAATCAACCACGTTCGTTGTGCACGTGTCGTGACGCCGTCTTCTCCCGGAACTGGTTCCAAAAAATCAACTGGCATCGGCTGAGGCTTGTTCTTACTACCTTTTGGGCGACCCCGTTGAGAGCTGCTTTTTCGTGAAGAATTTGTATCTGGGGTAGAAATCAGTACTGGCAACACAGGAGTAACTATTTCGTCGTAGTCATGAGACGCACCTTGTTGCTGAACAGTCGTTTCTCTCTTCACAGCACACGCAGGGGAGGAAAAGCTTGTCGTATGCATCTCTTGCCTAATTATTTGGTGAGGAGAAGTACGAACAAACACCTGTTGTTGTTGGCGTGAAATTGTTTCTGTATTTCCAAACTCCTTACTTGCAAAAATAGGTTTATCCAAGCAAGACATCCCCTGATTAACGATTAAAGATTTTTGATAAGCTATTGGGGAAGCCAAACACATCCCTACACAATTCTGTTGATGAATAAGTCGTGGGTTCCATGGCTGCCAATTAAAATTTGAAGTCAGGAACATATCTTGAGTATTGAAAGAGTAACCAGTAACAGCACAATTTTGGGCAAAATCTTTGACACAATTCTGTTGCTCTTTACTCAATATTTGAAATTCCTTATCAGTTTTTTCCTGATTCATTAATGAATTTTTCCATTCCTCAATTTCCTCCACTGTATAACCTGAATCAATTAAATCTTTTAACTGTTTCCCCTCTTCCTCTCCTGCTTTCACATTAGATTTCAAACGTTGTAATTCCTCTGATGCTGAGAACGAAAAAGACTCCTCCTCCCCCACACGCGTTTTTGCTGAATTTCTCACCTCCTGCAATTTCTCCTGGTCTTCCGTTCCTGGATTGATGGCCGTTATTCCTGCGTTTAAAACTTTTAGACTCGGTTTCCAAAAATCCGCTGGCGACTCAGCCTCAATCTCCGCCACCCCGATAACATTCACGTGTGAATTCAAATTTTGAAACCCTTGGGATGGTGCTAGCATGACACGCGTGAAACCTGGAATTACCACCTTCTGTAACAGTTCCTGGTCTTTCGTCCCTGAATTGATGGCAGACGTATCTGAAACAAATGCTTTCTGAATCACATGCGAAAATTCCGCCTTGCCGTGGTCACTCGCCGGCGACCCAGCCAGCTTCACCACCTCCACGTGACCTTCCTCTGATACACCACCAGTCGCCCCTGCTTGAAGACAGCCAAGGCCCTCCATTCTATCATCCCTGTACACTTCATCTTCTTCCTCTGAATCAACGTCAATGGCAGACTCATAATCTTTGTCATGACCAAATTCTGGGGTGGTAACCACACCAACATTCACGGCATCAACATCTAAACCACCATCTGCATCATCGTCATCTGACACATAAATCTTCACCGGCGTTGACGGCATATCCTCGACGCTCCCATAATCATAAGTCGTGTCGTCCTTCTCAACCAAAATAATACATGAAGTCCCGCCGACGTCGACAGACATAGTGAAACATTGCAATAACGGATGATTCATACGAACTAAAATTCTGGCAAAATCAGCACGATGACGTGACGAAGTTGCAAAATCAGACGACATATAGGTCCCCAACCTATTTCCCACTGCCGTAAAAAAGGAATCAGTCCACAATCCCAGCGGAACTTGCCATAACCGAATCCAAACAAGATGTGCAGCCCCAAAAGTGAGCACTGTACACGGTCTAACATCAGAGAGCTTTTGTTCCAAAAAATAACGACACTCTGTAATCGTGACCTGCATCTCATCCTTATTCTCAAATTCCAAAATCACTTAATTCGCTCCTAATGGGATGAGACGAAAATTAAACAAGCCGATCTTACTTAATTCCTCCTGCAACTCATCTAACGGCATAGCTGCAAGAGTATGTGCTTGAGCACATCTTTGAACCCACTCCTCATCCAAATCCGATGCCAAGAAACTCAACTGACTACTTTCAGACTTGTGATTAACCTCCTTTGGCTTATCTGGGATGTCTTTTTTCTTCATAGCTGCAACCTGTCCATTCGTAGGATGCTGAGCTTTTGGACTACGATTTCTCCCCTTGATTTCATATTGATATCCGCCCGGAGACGGAACCTTGAAACTCCGAGAAGGTCGCTGATACTTTGCTTTTTGTACCATTAGAAAGTTCCCTTCCAAACGCAATCCATTAAACATCTTGATCGCCCTCCAAGCTTCATCAGCATGCTGAAAGCGCACAAAACCGAAGCGACAGCGCCGTTGGAGTTTGTTTTTCTGTTGAATGAAAACATCACGCAATCTCCCCGCTTTGCCAAAAATTGATCGAAGTTTTGCCAATGTAATTCGATCACCCAAGCCATCCACAAACACAGAGAAGGATACTTGCTGCTCATTCGAATCCTGCTGCTGATTCGAAACTTGTCGTACACCTCTATTTTGGACTGGTTTCCTTTGCTGCCTTTGCCCTGAGTTCACGAAAAAAGCTCCTGGCCTTGAGGTGCGTTGAGATCCCCCATAACCAGAAGAGTTCCGATTCCAGTTCGGCACATCCCAACGTTGTTGGGGGCGCCAGCTCCCTGAGATCTCCGCCGATCGCCGGCGTGGCTGAAACCACCGTGCCAGAGGCTCCCTTCCAGAGCCTCTCTCTCTAACCTCTCTCTCCATAATAAATGGGAGAATATGTTGATTTCTCTCTCCTTGCATGATTATTCTCTCCACGCAAACATGCGTCAAGTCCGCACTGAGCTCAAACAACTTACAATTTGTTTTATATATTAAATGTCTATCTCCTGGAACGTGGCTTATTGGGTTGCATAGTTAAATTTAGGGGTGAACATGAGTCGGGTAAATCCAATGAACCCGCCCAACTCAATCTGATCTAATAGAAAAAATGCGGGTTGGATCGGGCAATCAGGTTAGTCGGATGGATTTTACTACAGCTCAACTAAGTTCGGATCAGATTTCGGATTCAGTTCAAATTCATCAAACTCAACCCAGAATCCATACATATAATAATAATTTTTATAATTTTACTCATACTTGGAGTGCTAGTGTCGGAGTGATGACTTTTTGAAACTTTGAGACTTAAGTATTTGTAATTATTTATCATATTTGAACTTAGAGTATTTGTTCGTAGTTATTTGTTACATGTTTATATATAGTTATTTAGCATGTTGGAGACATCTAAGTTCTAAGTGTCATGGCATGACATTTAGGGTTGTTTTTTACTTTTTAGATGCTATTTATATTAGATTGTTTCATGTCATTTAGTAATTAAGTTTTATGTTTTCATGATATTTGACTATATGTCATTTATGTGGTATTATTTCTATAACTTTTTGTGTCTTTTTCATGCTATTTAGTATAATAACATATTTAGTATTTTTTATAATTTTTTCTGAATTTATAATAATTTTTGCAAGACTTTTTAATATTTCAGATATATTATTATTTTAATATATGGACCCAATAAATCCATCCAATCCAATCCAAACTTCGTCGGGTTGGTTCGGATCGGGTTCAAAGAAGAAACTCGTGAAATCCAACCCAACCCAACCCATACAATTTTGATCGGTTCGAATTTTATTTTGACCAAAATTCATCCAACTCAACCCATGTGCACCCCTAGTTAAATTGTATCTATGGTTATGTGAGCATGTATGTATGGCATTTGCATGTAGCTTTGTTTTGTCACGTGTGTTGTGTGTGGCTGTAAGTGACGGATATGTGGCCTGTAACTTGTACCCGAAAAGAAATCTTGAGATATGTGGCTTCAAGCCATTTTTGTTCTTCCTATTTTGACTTAATGAAAGTTTTATTTCTTTGAGAAATTATTGTTTCTATAGAAGAATATAGCTTGAAGATAGAAATTAAATTGGGTTAATATCATGTTATTCTTCATTCTTTTTACGTCGCCGGCCAGTCGTTGTTCTTTGACAGGGAACGAAACTCCGTTTTTTTTACTGTAGAAAGTATTTAGTGCTTCCTTTTCTCTCTCCTGGATGTGGCACAATGATAGCATGATAAATCATGTATGTGTGGTGGTGATGGTATATGTCCAAGCACGTTTCTTTTGCCCTCTGCGGCTCTGCCAATGCAATCACTATATATATTTTATTTTTGGGAAAATATTCTATGGTTTAATATATAAACCATTAGAGAGAGGAATATATTAAGTTTCATGATCTGATTAAATTATGAATTTTATTGGCGCTACTCACAAAGATAAACATCACACTCTCTAAATTTGATTATAAAAATCTGTATACACAGATTAATTACATAATTGCATGTTTAGAGAATTTCCTTAATAAAATTGATTCTCCGATTGATATTTATGTTTATTTTAGCTATGCAATTATATTTGTGTGGCATTCAAGACATCATGACATATATATTTTTGGAACTCTCTAATTGATTTATTATTTAACTATGTAATACTTTGGTATTACTTTGTTTATTAAAATGGTTTTTTTATATGCAAAGAATATATATTGATTAAGCACAAGGGGTGCTAACCCATATACAAAGAGAGAAAAGAAAGAGAGGAAAAAATAGCAACTAATGTAACAATACAGCCACATTAAAGATAGACAGGCCCAAACCCTTCAAATACAACAACCTAATGCAGAATACAGCAGCAAAATCCCCCAGAACGTGAGCATGACAAGCCTCTGTACCTGTTGCAACAATAAACCAGCTCCTGAATCACTTTTCCACACCAAACAGTCACCAAGCAGTGGAAATAAACAAACCAGTAACCTCCACGGCTCCTCAGCCCACCTGCCCCCTCTTCTAAGTTAAAAAGACATCTCAAAGCCAAAATGTGGATTCCATGATCACCAAGTTGAGAACACAGACAATGAAAAACATAACAGCACCACAAACCAGTTGAATAATATAGTAACACAGCAGCACCAGGCACATGACAGCAACTCCCCAAGCATGATAGCAGCACCACAAGCAAGACAGCAGACCCCCAAGACATCACAGGGAGTGAATACAAGCTTCCAGGCAATTTTTCCATTCAAATAACGAAAACCCCACCCCCTTCACCTTATGGCGGACCCAATTCCATGAGCGAAATTGAATCATATCTAACAAATAATCTGTATCAAGCACTGCATCCCTAAATATAATGTCATTCCGATGGAGCCATACCGACCACACCACAGCAAGCCATACCGTAATCTCACCATCTCTTTGGGATCTACTCCAGCCATGGACAGCGAAATGCATCAGATGATCACGCGGCAAATCATAAAAGTTTAGAGGGCCACCTGTCCAACTATTACAAAGAGCCCAAACCTCACGAACCCTTGTACAAGATGACATCAAATGGGCAGCCGTCTCCAACTCAACATGGCAGAAAGCACAACGAGCATCATCAAGACCTTGAAGCACCCCTCGGCGAAGCAATTGTTGCCTAGTTTGAAGTCTGTCCAACAACAAGCGCCACGCAAACGCCTTGACCTTAGATGGTACAGGTGCTGCCCACAACAATTGCATAGCTCGATCAGGCTCCTCCTCACCATTATCCTGCAAAACAAAGTAAGCACTGTTAGTCGTATAAGGCCCCCCTTGGTTTGGGGACCACACCCACTTATCACAGTGGTTTTCTACCAAGCTCACCCCTCTCACTAACTCACACATATTTAGGACCCACCCCTGCTCTCTCTCACTCAAAACTCGCCTCCATTGAAAATTCCAAGACCACACCCCACTCACCCAACCACCCACCTCCTTAATAGTAGCATATTTTTGCCGAGACAGATTATAGAGTCTGTGAAAGCGATCCTGAAGCACACCACTTCCGGACCAATCCTCCTGCCAAAACGAAGTTGCATCCCCATTTTTAACAATTTTAGAAAGACCCAGTTCAAACCAATTCCCTCCAGAACCATCGAGGCCCGCTGCTTGAACCTCCCTCCACCAAGGAGACACTGCTGTCCTCTTATTGTTGTCCAACTTAGCTTTAACAACTTGACACCAAAGACAATGGGACTCCGATAAATAACGCCATCTCCACTTCCCAAGTAATGCCTTGTTAAATTTAATCAAGTCCTTAAGCCCAAGACCCCCCACCTCCTTAGGTTTGCAAACCCGATCCCAACTTACCCAAGCGATCCTCTGACCATCCCCCAAACCCCATAAAAAATCGCGCATTATAATCCTGCATTGTTTCTCAACTCCCACTGGAATTTTGAAGAAGGATAGAAAAAACAATGGAAGTGAAGACAGGACACTCTGAATCAAGCAAACTCGGCCACCGAAAGAAATATGCCGGCGACGCCATGGATTAAGTTTGGCTCGCATTTTCTGAAGAATCGGAGTCCAAGTAGATGACAGATAAGCCCTGCTGCCCACCGGAATACCCAGATAGACAAAAGGAATGGTCATAACCTTACAATGCAACAATGAGGCCAATCTGCTAGTCGTTCTCTCATCCACTGCAATCGTCGCCAACTTACTCTTGTGAAAGTTAATCTTCAAACCTAACACCAACTCAAAGCACCGCAAGATACATTTCACCACTCTGACATTCTGAATCGAGGCCTCCCCAAAAAATATAGTATCATCTGCGAACTGAAGAATAGGCACCTCCACTTGCTCTCCCACAAGGTATCCTTTGAATTTACCCAAGTGCATTGCTTGCTTAAGAAGACCATATAATCCCTCAGCCACAATCAGAAAGAGGAACGGTGCGAGTGGATCCCCTTGTCTCAACCCCTTTTCCATCCTAAACTCTGAAGTAGGACTCCCATTAAGGAGAACAGACACTGAAGCAGAATTAAGACAACTCTTTACCCATTTAACCCATATTGGACTGAAGTGCATTCTTTCCATCATATAAGTGAGGAAGTCCCATTCTACCGAGTCATAGGCCTTCTCATAATCGACTTTAAACACCATTGTTGGCTTCTTTTTCTGCTTAGCCTCATGGATAACCTCATTGGCAATCACAACACTATCCAGCATGTTCCGCCCACCAAGGAATGCAAATTGACTCTCCGCTATAATCTTCCCCATGACCATCTTGATTCTGTTTGCAAGAAGTTTAGACAGCACTTTGTAGATGCAACCAATCAAGGAAATAGGCCTGAAATCATTTAACTGTTGCGGGCAATCAACCTTTGGCACAAGAGCTATGAATGAAGCGTTGCACCCCTTGGGCCAAGTTCCACTACGCCAAAAATCCTGTAATACCTGCACAAAATCAGGTTCAAGCAAGTGCCAGAACTTCTGAATGAACTTGAAGTTAAACCCATCCGGGCCGGGGCTTTTGTCCCCACCACAGTCCCACACAGCCTCTTTAATCTCTACTTTCTCAAAGACCGTTGTTAACAAAGCATTATCCGCTGAATTCAGCGTACTAAATGGCACGCCGTCCAGTGTTGGGCAAGCCCTTTGTGTACCTGAAAATTTAGCTTCAAAGAACCGCTTAGCTTCCACCTTCACCCTTGCTGGGTCCTCTTCCCAACTCCCATCTACCATGATACCCACAATAGAGTTAGTCTTCCGTCTCCAATTAATAGAAGAGTGAAAGAATTTAGAATTTTGGTCCCCTTCCTTAACCCATTTTGAACGAGCTTTTTGACAAAGAAGAGACTCATGATGCTTCAACACACCCCAAAAATCAGAGATCAACTGCTGTCTAACACCAACTTCTTTCGTGCTCAAGCCCACCTCTTCCTCCTTTTTATCTAGCTCACTGATTTTACATACGATCTCATTCCTCTTAGTTCTCAAATCCCCAAACACCTCGAAATTCCATTTTTTTAATGCAAGTCTCAGCCTCTTCAATTTTTCCTTCAAAACTAGTCCAGACGACCACCCATGGACCTGTAAATTAGACCAAACGTTTTCCACAAACACGGGTAGTCTAGCATCTTCCAACCAGCAATTCAAAACCCGGAATGGTTTCGGGCCCCAATCCTGAAAGACTCGCCTCATAAGGATTGGACAATGATCTGAAATATCACGATCGAGCACCAGCTGCGAACAGTTAGGCCACCACTCCAACCATGTATCTGAAACCAAAAACCTATCCAGACGGCTTCTCGCTTGACCATTAGGCCTGGACCACGTGAATCTTCTGCCATGCAAAGGAATGTCCATCACCTCCATATCTAAGATGAACCTGTTGAACTCCTCCATCTCCCTGGTATAAGTCACTGAGCCAGACATCACTCCCACACGCTCCTCTGCATACCGAATTGCATTGAAATCCCCTGCAATACACCAACAAGAGATCAAACAGCTATTTTTCCAAGCTAGAAGTTCTGCCCATAATTGTCTCTTATCTGCCATCGCACATGGTGAGTACACGTTCACAATTACACAATCTTGATCACCCCAAGAGCCAATCAACCCAATAAAACTTGACCCTTCAACGCATTGAACTAAATTGAAAGCCATAGCATTCCACACACATAACAGTCCTCCTCCTCCATTTGTTGCTGCAATTGCCCTCCACTCACAGTTGTAGTCACCCCAAACTTGAGAGCAAAGCCTTTGGTCAACAACAGCTAGTTTAGTCTCTTGCAGACAAACCATATCAACTTTTTCCTTTGCAAGCATCTCTCTAAGAACTCTTCTCTTCCCACTACTACCCAACCCCCTCACATTAAAAGAAATTATCTTCATCAGACACCATCTACAACCCCTGTGTTGACCGCCACACTCGTATGAGCTGCACTCCTATCTCTTGATTCAAGCTCCACCAATCTCTCAATCACCTCATTCTCATCTCCTGTACAACACATACCCAACTCCTTACCCATGACCCACATCCCTTCTGCCTCTGCTTTGTCATCAACAACCCATACTGATTTGTTTATCTTCCTCATACATGGGTCAGAAATAGTGGCGTTACTTGAGGGGCAAGTGGATCAAACCTGGGGTTTCTGACTTTGTTCTGTGGAAATCGAATAGCACCGCCCATGAAGAGCCTTCCCTCGCGACAATTGCTGCTGGCGTGAGCTTCCTGCTGTCCCTCCATCACCGTGAAGCCGCGCAACCTCAAGGAATACAGAACGCGTGTTTTTCCTAGGTGTTGGGGTCGATGCGTTTAACCCGCAATCCTCACGCATCCTTCTGTAAGTCTCCTCTGCAATTAATCCTTTCAGACCCGCCCCTGAATGGACAACCCACCCATCTACCCGCTCCACCTCACGATCCAGATCAGGTTGTTTCTCCAATTTCGTTTTTTGTTTGGCCCACAAAGTAGAAAGAGGAGCTTCGGCCCTGGGTGGCCCATTAGAGACCCCATATGAAATATTATTCCCAATATTTGAATTCTGAACCTGATTACAAATTAAATGGGCCCCACCAGTAACAGACTTAGTTACATCCTTTAAAACCTCCCCCGTTATTGCTGGATTTATTCTGTCATTAATACCCACCATAACTCCTTCTGAAGTATCCGCTGCTGTTACTCTTTTTTCAAACTTGGTCAATTCGCGAACGTTACGCTCCGCCGCCAAACGCCCCGTCCCTGATTCTGCCGGAGTTGCAGGCAATGACGAGCCCCTCTCCTGCGCTTTGTTTTTTTCCAGAATCATAGGCTCCTCCCACTCCTCAACGTCCATCCCTAAGTCAGAGAAGTTTGATCCATCCTCCTCCAGATTCAGTGAATGGTCTGAAGAATCATCTTCCCCACACTGGGTACAAGAGCAATTACCAGGTACAGGGCTAAAGCTCACTGCTTCTTCAACAATTCGCTCTATAAAGAGCTTTTCATGGACCTTGATTCTCCTATGATGTGTAATCATGCCTGGTTTCCTCGTCCTTATTTGGACTCTCGCACTCTCCAATGAGGAAAATCCCTCCGTTTGGGTATCGACAGTGATGAACTCGCCAACAGGTTCAACAAGCTTCATGAAGCAATCCTTTGTCCACATAGTTAGAGGGAAACCTGAACATTGCACCCATGAAATTCTATATTCCGGCGCCACCGAAGGGGTCCAGGGATATAAGGATGTAAAAATTCCAGCCAACCAATCTTTAGCGTCTTTCAACATGTCCGAAGGTCTACCCCCTCCGGTCCGGTCAGTAATGCGAGGTCATCGCCCAAATAACGAACCTGGACAGTTTCGAAACCTTGAAGAAGAAAGGCATCACTCCTTAGTTGTGTGATCATTCCTCTATCCCTAAGCACCCCCACCATACTCCTTCTCATCCAATCTTCTCCTTGACTCACTATTGGGACTTGCCACACCTCCTCAACGTTCTCCCCGTCATCAGGTGTAGGATTTGTCACCACCACCTTCTCTGTGAAGGTGTGAAAAAAAACGACTAGAAGGGGGGGTTGAATAGAGTTTTCAATATAAAAACTTTCCCCTTAAGATTTAAAGTAAATCTTTTCGGTTTCTCTAAGATAGATGGTGCAGCGGATAAAGATAGAGAGAAGAGAAAAGCACACAAGTATTTTATCCTGGTTCACTTGATAAATCCCTCAAGCTAATCCAGTCCACCCGTTAAGGTGATTTCTTCCTTCTTAGAATGAAGGCAATCCACTAATCAGATAATTGTTACAACTGCACTTGAAACCTACAAGTGACTAACAATACACTGACTTAGCTATCACTAAGATTCACTCTCTTAGTCTTCTCTAGGATCCGATCAACCTTGATCTCCTAAAGGAATCACCACTAAGATTCACTCTCTTAGTCTTCTTAAGGATACTGACCTACCCGGTCCCTTAAGGAAAATCAAACAACTGTTTGAGGTTGGTGTTTACAAAGGTTTGCTTCTAAATAAGCTGAGTGTAAACCAAATAAGAATAGATGAAGAAAGTAGAGGCTTGAATCTTTTCTTGTATTGCAGCTCTTGATTTCTCTCACTCTTTTTCTTCTTTTCTTCAGCCTTTTATAGTCCAAGGTGCAAAGGATATTTCTGTTGAGAGAATATGACCGTTGGAGGGCATTTCTGGAACTTCCAGAACCTGCTGTGGCTGAACCTTGGTAGGTAGGCTTTTCAGAATAGTACACTGCTCTTGTACTTCTCGATAGAGACATTTGCCTTTAACCAATGACTTCTGATCAGAGTTATGCTTCGTGTTGGAACTTGTGAAGCTTGGTGATCAGAGTCAGAGGGATGCTTGGATCCTCTGACCTTCGTAACTTCTGCTTCTGGACCTTCAGAGCTTCTGAACCTTCAGAGCCTCTGGTCCCTCAGAGCTTCTGGTCTTCAGATCTTCTGATCCTCAGATCTTCTGATCCTCTGATCTTTTGATCCTCTGATCCTCTGATCCTCAGATCCTCTGATCTTCAGATCCTCTGATCTTCAGATCTTCTGATCTTCTGATCCTCTGATCCTCTGATCTTCAGAACTTCTGACGAATATATCTTCTGGTGTCAGAATCAGAACCTGTTTGTCAAAACACTCAAGACAAACATTAGAGTATCATAGTTGTTCATCCACAAATAAATACTTGTTATCATCAAAACATAGAGTTGTACCACATGACCAAATCTTGATCTTACAATCTCCCCCTTTTTGATGATGACAAAACCATGTATTTTGATGAACAACTCTAAACAAATAAACTGAATACACTCAGAGTATAAGGTATCAGAGTTAAAACTTATCCTGATGTGTATAGTTTATCTTGCTCCTTCTGAATCCAAGACTCGTGCTTGATTCTGAGCTAAGCTCCCCCTGAATCTAATACTTAATATCAATGTTAGTAATATCTAGATTCTGAGCTAAATAATATAGGAGTTGTCAAGATACTATAAGTTCTCCCCCTTTTTGTCATAAGCAAAAAGAATGAAGGTGGGAAAAAATAGTAAGAGCATAAGACGAAATACTCCCCCTCAGAAGGAATACCAAGGGATACTTGGCTGCTGATTAGTATATCTTCTGATGTTGTTGCTTCTGGTTCGTCAAGTTCTGAGTCTTTGTTTCTTTCTGAAACGGTCATGCTCATCTCTGCAAGCTTTTTCAGCTAGCTTTGACTTGTCAGAGTCAAGCTTATCATTAATTCTAACATAAATAACGTTCAGAATATCAACAGAGGGGTTCATATCAAAAACCAATGATTCCTTGACCAAATCTTGCTCTACTGATGCCTCCAAGATCAACTTCACCATCAGGTTCAAGTTTAGGATCTTGGGATATATGTCTTTCTCCCATCATGTGTTGCCTGCATCCACTGTCCAGGTTCCATGGTTGGAGTTTCGATGGACCTATTGAAGATATCTGCAACATATATAATCTTATCCCTAGGTACCCACTTTCTGGGTCCTTTCTTGTTAGTTAGCCCAGAAGTTCTGACAACTTTGGGTCTTTCAACAGGATAATATACAGGAATTTTTGCATGATATTTAGACATGAAGAAAGATCCCTTTATAAGAGGAGGTTTAGCAGCTTCAGCAGGTACAGGGTCAGGCAATATGGTACCAGAGGGAACAAAGCATTCATACAAAGATTTAGCTTTAGGCACAGAGGGCTCATTTCTAATTGGTTTAGAATACCCAATGCCACGCATTCCATTTCTGCTCACGCCATAGATCAATGAAGCCATCAAGCTTCTATCTACGCTTTTAGCCAGGAATCTTTGAAAAGATTTTTCATACATAGATTCATGCTTACTATCAGAGGCATCGCAGGCAATAACTTCTTCTAACTTAGCAATTTGATTCTTAAGCACAGAGTTAGAATTAATCAAAGCATGATTATCATTTTTCAAATCAGAAATAATTTTCTCATGTTCAACAGAAGTTTCAGAGGCAGCAGAGAAATTCTTTTTCAACCTTTTATGCTTAGTCAAGAGAGAGTTATATTTATCCATAATTTCAGACAAAGCATCTTTAAGTTCAGAAGTTGAGAAAGAATCAAATACCTCATTTTCATCGTCAGAGTCTGGATCTCCTTCTGATTCTGAGTCAGAGTCAACAGCTTCCTTTGACTCTGCTCCTTTGTCTTTGACAATAGCCATGAGTCCTTGAACTTCACCATCAGAGTCAACATCCTCTGACTCTGATTCGTCAAAAGTCACCATCAGACTTTTCTTTGGTTTGAAATGCTTCTTTGACTTTTCGTCCTTTGATGAACCTTTGTATTTGCTCTGCCTGTGCTTCCAGATGCAGTTGAACTTTCTGGATATCAGAGTCAGCTCATCTTCATCAGAATCTTCAGAGGCTTCTTCAGATTCTTCTGCTTCAGCTTGGAGAGCTTTTGACTTCTCAGATTTAGCCTTCTCAGAGCGCTTCAGCTCATGGCATTTCAGTATGCTGATGAGTTCTTCTAAACTCATATGCTCAACATCTCTTGTAAGCTCTATTGAAGTCACTAAAGGCATCCAGCTTTCAGGAAGACTTCTGATGACCCTTATGACATGATCTTTTGTAGTGTAGCTTTTGTTGAGAGGTCTTATTCCAGCTACGAGCAACTGAAATCTGGAAAACATATCCTCAATGGATTCGTCAGGTTCCATTTGGAAGGATTCATACTGCTTGATCAGAGACAACGCCTTTGTCTCTTTCACCTTTTTGTTTCCTTCATGTGTCATCTTTAAGGAATCAAGGATACACTTAGCGGAATCACGATCAGTAATTTTCACATATTCTTCATATGAAATGGCACTTTGCAGAATAGCTCTTGATCGGTGATGATCTCTGAACTCCTTCTTTTGATCTTCACTCATCTTCTCCCTTGGGATTTTTACACCATGTTCATCAACAGGAGGGGTGTAGCCATAAACAACAAAATCCCAGAGATCAGGATCAAAGCCAAGAAAGAAGCTTTTGATTCTGTCTTTCCAGAAATCAAATCTCTGACCATCAAAGATAGGTGGTCTTGCACTGTATTGATATTTGCTTGTAGTAGTGGTGGAATCCATGAGTTTTTCACACTGGCCCGGATCTACTGAACACTGTTAAGTGTGGTAATCAGAACTTGCGCTCTGATACCAATTGAAGGTGTGAAAAAAAACGACTAGAAGGGGGGGTTGAATAGAGTTTTCAATATAAAAACTTTCCCCTTAAGATTTAAAGTAAATCTTTTCGGTTTCTCTAAGATAGATGGTGCAGCGGATAAAGATAGAGAGAAGAGAAAAGCACACAAGTATTTTATCCTGGTTCACTTGATAAATCCCTCAAGCTAATCCAGTCCACCCGTTAAAGTGATTTCTTCCTTCTTAGAATGAAGGCAATCCACTAATCAGATAATTGTTACAACTGCACTTGAAACCTACAAGTGACTAACAATACACTGACTTAGCTATCACTAAGATTCACTCTCTTAGTCTTCTCTAGGATCCGATCAACCTTGATCTCCTAAAGGAATCACCACTAAGATTCACTCTCTTAGTCTTCTTAAGGATACTGACCTACCCGGTCCCTTAAGGAAAATCAAACAACTGTTTGAGGTTGGTGTTTACAAAGGTTTGCTTCTAAATAAGCTGAGTGTAAACCAAATAAGAATAGATGAAGAAAGTAGAGGCTTGAATCTTTTCTTGTATTGCAGCTCTTGATTTCTCTCACTCTTTTTCTTCTTTTCTTCAGCCTTTTATAGTCCAAGGTGCAAAGGATATTTCTGTTGAGAGAATATGACCGTTGGAGGGCATTTCTGGAACTTCCAGAACCTGCTGTGGCTGAACCTTGGTAGGTAGGCTTTTCAGAATAGTACACTGCTCTTGTACTTCTCGATAGAGACATTTGCCTTTAACCAATGACTTCTATCAGAGTTATGCTTCGTGTTGGAACTTGTGAAGCTTGGTGATCAGAGTCAGAGGGATGCTTGGATCCTCTGACCTTCGTAACTTCTGCTTCTGGACCTTCAGAGCTTCTGAACCTTCAGAGCCTCTGGTCCCTCAGAGCTTCTGGTCTTCAGATCTTCTGATCCTCAGATCTTCTGATCCTCTGATCTTCTGATCCTCTGATCCTCTGATCCTCAGATCCTCTGATCTTCAGATCCTCTGATCTTCAGATCCTCTGATCTTCAGATCTTCTGATCTTCTGATCCTCTGATCCTCTGATCTTCAGAACTTCTGACGAATATATCTTCTGGTGTCAGAATCAGAACCTGTTTGTCAAAACACTCAAGACAAACATTAGAGTATCATAGTTGTTCATCCACAAATAAATACTTGTTATCATCAAAACATAGAGTTGTACCACATGACCAAATCTTGATCTTACACTCTGTGCCCTTCACCTGCCTCGTAGCATTAGTGTATTCCTTCTGGATAACAGCCTGAGCATAAGAACGATTGTCCTGTCTAATCCTCCACTTAGGTTCTGAATCAGTCATGGTAACTGTTTTAGAGGGCTTCTCAAGATGCTCTACATTCCTTCGTTTTGGCTTGGAGAACCTTGGAAGATTTGCATGAAGTTTCATTGATCTTATCATGATATTATCCAGCTTCAAAGCAAGCATCCTTGAGTCTATGACTTCCAAAAACCTCACAAACCCAAAGCGACGTCCTGCTCTATCTCTCTTAGGAGAGATAAACAGGTCCCAAACTCTCCCATATCTCTGGAAAATAGGCCACAAATCCATCTTCTCCACTGTATCTGAAAAATGAGAAAAGAAGAAAGGAGTAATGTTGCCATCACCCTGACTCCCTAATCTGTCTCGAGCTTTTCCTATCTCTCTCACACTCACCCTCTCTCTCCCACTCTCCCTCTCCCTCTCTCTCTCTCTCTCATTTTTTCTTTGGTCACAAATCACTTTGAGTATACAGGTCTAGTATTAAAGTTTTCGTTTATTAAAATGGTAGTTAAATGTAAGTATATGACCTCACTACCACATTCTCATGGTTAAATTTTGACACATATGTTTCATGTTAAAAAAAAATTAAAATTCTTCTGTGCGCTCCTATTTATATAAACCAAATATTGAATAATAATTTTTTATTACTATGCTATAGGT
Source organism: Lotus japonicus (assembly GCF_012489685.1). Taxonomy (NCBI): domain Eukaryota; kingdom Viridiplantae; phylum Streptophyta; class Magnoliopsida; order Fabales; family Fabaceae; genus Lotus; species Lotus japonicus. The sequence goes on along the minus strand of NC_080045.1, from coordinate 51,084,754 downwards.
TCATGGACCTTAAAATTGTGGAGAAAGTTCTTTAGTTTGCTAGCAATATTTTAGTATAATCTATTTGCTAGTTTCTTTGTATATGGAACTAATATTTTTAGGTCTTTATATAATTAAAGCATATGATCTTTGTATATAAATTACATCTTATGGTTTATACAAACTTTGGTGTGATTACACGCGCTTTATTATATTTTGTGTGACTGTGATCTCACCTATCGTGAGCGGAGTTACTCATAATACTTTGGTGTGATTACATGCGCTTTATTATATTTTGCGTAGTTGCGATCTCACCTATCGTGGGCGTAGTTATTCAAAATTTGGGAAAATTATATTACCTAAATTCTTTCTTGGAGTTTGTGTAAATTTACATTAATGATAATATACCCTATCGGTATATTATTATTAAGGTAATGTGTGGTTTTGTTTGTAATGTATTATGCGTTGTTAACTTATGTCAATTCATTCTACTACCCTATCGGTATTAGAATTTTATTTTGGGGCATAGGATTAGATACATTATATTAATTGGGCAATTTGTTTTTACAATACATTATTTTAAAGATTTGCATTTTCCTATCGCAAAGAAAATTTATATTGATATATTTTTCCTTATTATTGCATTGTGTAAGTAATGGATATACCCTATCGGTATGACATTGCTTGACATGATCATTGTGTGATAGAGAAAATGGTTTTAAGTATTCTTTTTAATTTAAAAATACTTAAAAGTATTCTGTTGTTTAATTTTGGTATGGTTAACTCAACTATTTTTCTCTATCAAGTGGGAGAGACTTGTTTGTTCTTATCTTTCTCAACTGAAGTTATGCAATGTCTCTCACTCCGTTAATTGCTCAATTAGTTGAATATGAAAATCAATATACCAATGTGTGATATACAACTAGATATCACTTTTAGTGGGACCTATATTGAGGATATTCTTAAGTCTCTTTTGAGAATATTGGAATACAATGAACTCTCTATGATTGTTAAGATAATTGTCAAACTATCAAATTAGCTTATTGACTTTGAGCTATTGTTTCTCATCCACAATATATAGTGACAGTGAGAGTTAGAGACTAGGTGTTATCGTCCTCTATGGTGATTAAGTATAGGTCCTATATGCTTCCGCTGTTGTTAGTGGTAACCCAACTTTGTGATCAAGTGTGTTTAGTGATTGTCTATATTGTAGCACTTGAACTTTGAGTGAGTTTGTTGAAAACATACAAGTGATCTCATATTTTATTTAAAATATTAGGGATGTTAATCTCACTCATTTGTTTATAAATTGTGGGTTGCCTCTTTGATAAAATCTTTTCACGATTTTATGTATGTGATAGTATAAGGAGATTTTATGTTGAGAAATGTTAAATGAACGTTTATAATCTATTTAATCTCATATGATGAGTTTGTGGTTAGTTTCATCACAAATTTCATAAGAATTTGGGGTATATATGTTGAGCTCCATCTTGTGATTCTTTAGTAATCACTTCTCGTGATAACTCTGCATTATTGTACTTCTCCCTAATTAATTATTCTTGAAGAGAGAAAGATTGTGAGTTCCAGACTCACATTGACTTTGCCATGAAGTCATTAACCCACTATCAAAAGTTGTATCATTAAGAGTATTTTGGTACTAGTTGGCTCCAATGAATTTCTAATATTATCAATGTATATTAGATTAGTGGGAGTGTGCACACAATTGCTTTGTCATAAGACTACTTATTAATATATTTATACCATATATTTTGTGTGCACTTTTGTGTTGTCATTTGGAGCTATTTTATTGTCATATGCTCTTATGCGTACTTTGATAATTATATGACATATTCTTTTGGAGACTTTGGTACTCATTCTCATTCTAGTGTACCGATATATATATATATTATGTTGAATCTCAGTAAGCACTTTTAATAAGTGTTTGGGGCTATTTTGTTGGTACAACACATTTGGCATGCAATTTTACGGTGCTTTTGATTTTGGCCAACATTATGTTTGGTACAGCACATTTGACATGAAATTTTGAGGTGCTTTCGATTTAGGCCAACATTATTTTGTTGGTACAGCACATTGGCATGTATTTTTACTGTGCTTATGATCCTAGCCAACATTCCACGTTCTGTATGGTCAAATGTAAAAGTAACTTAGATGCATAGGATCACTACTCCTATCGAGTATGATTTCTTGCATTCTTAAGGTACTTATACTCTTGTTTTAGACCAATGGTCATAAGTGCTTGCTCATTATTGACATTTTGTGATTTATTAGTTCAAGATATCCTTTTGTTTAAACAAGTATCGTCCATGCTATTGTTAAACTCTAGCTTCACATAGATTTATAGTCACTTGTTTAGGAAATCTTGAATTAATTATATGTCAATTTCCGCATAGCATTTTGTTATTTAGCCAACATGTAATTATTATTCTTGTTGGGCTAAAACGCACTTAGATCTTGTGGAATTTTGTTTGTGGCTTTGATGGTACCTAATGAACTTGTAGGCCCCTTGTGATAAAATTTCAGATTCTAATGAAATACATTATTGATAATGGTATATTCATTGATCTAAGACTTTATTGTTGGAGTCACATAACTCATGTGGTTAAAGTATTTTGATGTTTAGGATCAGTGGGAGTCTAAATTGTAGTTTATGAAATATGTTGTTGCTTTTGTCATCATATCTCATATAACATTTTAGATGCTTGAGTCATTTTATGGAATAGCACTTCTGGTTATCACTGTGCTTTCTATATCCATCTTTGTTTTGTATGAAATATAAACTTTTGTTACATATGGTTATTATCCCTATCGGATATAATCTTTTGTTGAGTAACTTTTGGTGCACAACTTATATTTCTTTGGATTACATGTATTTTGCCATAATTGATATTTCGTTTAATGATACATATATTTTATATTAATTGACAAATGTTAATCCAAGTAGGAGAATGTTAGATTTGTTTATAATTAACTCTCTATTTTGTTATGTGGATTAACATTATCAATTAATTATAATATATTTTGTTTGGTCATTAATATCAATTATGTGAATTATTAAATTAATTCAATTACATGTATTTTGGTGGATGATAAATTATGCTTTTGTTAGTAACTGTCCTATGATGGGTTATGTCAGTTAACTTTGCCTAATGAGGGGACCCTGGTCTCAACTGGTAATATATAAATTGCTGCCCCATTAGACAGTTTATACTGAGAACGTATTACCAGGTGCTGAGAGTAGTTCCATCCTCTGGTGTCTCTTTTACTTCCCTTATCTGGTCAAACAACATACTCACGGATTCTTCACTCCTTCTAGGTGCACAATTCCTTTTACACTATTGAATCACAAAATGCTATAATCTGTATCTATGTCTATGTAATCTATTTGGGTCAATCAAATTTAACAGAGGAAGCCGGAGAAGAAGAGGAGGAAGATGGTGTAGGCGAGCATGATTGTGATGGCGATGGTGTTGATGGGTTTTGGAGGAGGTAGTAGCATGGTGGAGGGAGATGGGGGAGGAAGTGGGTATCTCTCTTCTAGAGAGAGAAAGGAGAGAGAGAAAATATGGAGGGTGGAGTGAGAGACGAAACCGAACCAATTGGATGTCTTCGTCTTCAGTTTGAAACAGTTTGGTAGATTTCAGTACTCAAAATTGGGGGGGGGGGGGGGGGGGGTGGTGGTATGAGTATGATAATACTTTTCAAAGGGGGGTTTTGTCCTTAAGCCTTTGTTTCTAAGTTAACTCTTATTGAGATTAATCGTTTCGATCCTCTAAGATTACATTTAGTAATATGTTTCTTTTGACAAATCTTGTTTCATACACCTCTTATCCCATTTCATTGTCTTAATGGTAATGTTCGTTATTTAAAATTCAAAAGTTGCTCTTTTTTTTTTCTTTTAACGGATGTCTTACCGTTTAGAAACTTTAGTTGTTTCTATTGTTTTCTTCCATTTGTAACAAAAAAAAAAACCTCATCTTATGTGTAAGAGTTGAAAAAACTTCATTTAGGGTTAGTTTTGATAATTGTTTTTGTTAAATAAATTAAAGTTTCTGATGATATGTTATTTTTTAAAAATTTAATTTTTTTTATTCCATGTCACCTGATTAAATTCAGTCAGCATGTCATTTAAGCATTCTCCGGAGCTCCAACCTCCGGTGAGGATCCGCTCCAAAAATATTTCAAAGACGATGACCATTTACAATAAATTTTCCAGCGAGGGACCTAGATTAGACGGCGACACAAAGACAGAGACCAATATGATAGTTAACCCTTCTTATATACACAAACTTTTTGCTTATATATATTTTGACCCCAATTTTTTTTTAAATTACATATACATTCTTCTGATGAATAACTTCACACTTAAGGTAATAAATTAAATCTCTAAGTATTTGTAATCGGTAGATACTCTTAGCAATAAGAATTTGGAAAATGTGGATATATGCAGGCTAAGTTAGAAAATTTGCCTCTGCACTACTACCTCTTTAGCTTCTGAGTTATTCTCCTGATTAAGATGGGCTTGCAGAATTAACTGGCCAGAAAATTGTTGGCACATATCAACTGCCATAACTAAGAACTTCCAAACAAAATAAAAATCAAATACGGTATGTTTAGAAATCAAATAGATTTCTACATGTATTATTAAAGGATTAACCTTCCATAGTTCCATGCATGCTTGCTTCACCACTCCATTCCTCTGACTCTGAGCACCCACAATGTACTACCAAATATTTACATAAATACAGAGCTGAGTCATGCTTCAACATGGTTATGTACAGCCACAACAAACTCTACCAGTTTAGGGAGGCCTGATTGTGAGGTATTCCTAGTAATTGGACGTAGGGGGTGAGAAGGGAGAATTGCAAGGCACACCCAAACTGCATGCCGGCAGCGACGGAGGCTACCGCGATGATCTTCTGAGAGGACTCGGCTCCTTCGGTGGTACTGGCGGGGTTTTCACGTGCAGAGCCAGAGAAGAAGGCTTGGTTTGATTGTTGTGTGCCATGGTGGGATTAACTTAAGTGTGTGTTTTTGGGTTTGGGAAGGAGGGTGGTGTGTTGGTAGTATTAATGTGGGTATCACACAAAAAAAAAAATACTAAGAGTACACAGAATTCCCATATTAAACTTGAAAATAACAATGAAGTAAAATATTATCAATTCTCTAGTCACTTTGGTTCATAAATCATTAACTTTCATACTCTTCAGTCCTCCCTTTCTCCTTTCTACCCGCCTCGATCGGTGGTTGATTCCCTATTTTAACAACCACCGCCAATTCCATTAACATAACTGCAATTACCATACGAAGACGATGATGAGAAATTTGGATAAAAGCTGGTATTGTTAATGGTAACTTTTGATGCACTAGGAAAAGATTGAGAAACTGACAAATATATACGGAGGGAATTTATTAGTTTTAGCTAGGAGGATTCCTAGAGTACTTGCAGTTTCACTAGTCATTTAGAAGCAATACTTTATAAGGTAGAGTTTTTTGGTAACTGAACACTAGCTTTCTTAGAGCTCATTCTGAACTCTCGAGCTTGCGGTCGAAAATGTTGTGATATCAAGTATGAATCACGTTGAAAGATAATGATAACTTTGAGCAGCTTATAAGTGAGATGACCTTAAATACTCAATGTTTTAAGGTTTTGGGTGAAAAATGTGGTGTCCAATTCACTTGTAATTTGCTCTTTAGTCCAATTTGATGATCCTTCGTAGTTTAAATCGTCTCCTTTACCCCAGCAAAAAAACTATGGCATCAACTCGCTGTAGAGGTCCTCTAAACAACAAACCCAGGACCCTGGGGATAGTTTTCGAGGATATCTTTTGAGAACTGGTGTCCAAATTAGCCTAGTTGTGGCAATAAAATTAGACTCTTCAAACTTAATTCGGCAGCCAGCCTAACACATGAGCTGGGAAGGAGAGATGAGAAGCCTACTAGTGATGTTGTGCTAAATTTCTAACCATTTCCGGAGGTTGGTAACAAGTTTGTTGAGGCATGAATTGGTCGTTGCAGAGCTCAAGGACTCGTATCACTGGTATTAAATTGACACATTTTTTGAACTTTTAATGAATGTATTTGAATTTCGATATTCAAATTTGTTGAAGTTACTTTTCTTTTTTGGGTTGTCTCTCAATCGAGCTGGCAAGCTCGGGAGGTAGTTTTGTGTAATATGTCACATGTGGAATAGTCGACCTTTGGCAAAGGTTTTGTTCCTCGGTCTATTGACCGAATCAAGGCTACAATGTTATCCAGTCACATCTTGGATGTGAGTTCTTTGAATCTAGACTTTACAAGTCGACACACTTAACTCAAATAGGTCGTTCCTAATGAGACCTATAAGGACCTCAAACTCTAAAAGGTTAGCCTCTTAAGTACCCAAGCTCGATAAGATCTAAATGGTCTCGGATTTTCGCTTCTCATAAAGGTCACAACTCTTTCCCAACAAGACTTGAGGATCTTAGAGGTTAGCCTTTTCGGTAACCGAGCTCCACGAGATCTAGGGGGATCTCGAAGGTTTGCTTCTCACATAAGATTTCTTCAATCTCATAGGTTGTTCTCAATTAGACTATAGGGTCTCAAATGTTAGCCTCTTTAATAGGCAAGCCCGTGAGATTTAGGGGCATCTCTGCTTCTCGCGTGAGGTTTCTTCAATTCCATGGACTTTTGTGTAATATGCCGCACTTGGAATAATCACATTTGCGGAGTGCGATGTTCCGAGGCTATCCGATTACAAGATTTGTAAATATGGATGATTTAATCTAAGTAGTGTGTTTAACTCAAATATGTCGTTCTTGCTCCTAACAAGACCTAGGGATCTCGGAGGTCAACCTCCTCAGTAGCTGAACATGATTAAATTCAAAATTGAATAATTGAGTGTATGGTTTATTTCATATATTAGACTCGACATTTTATTTGAGTATCGTATGTGAGTAAATAGTCTCACATTGAAAAAAAAAGTGATGAACGGTTTATAAATGAGAGGACATATACCTTTAATAGTTAATATCTTAATGTTTCGAGTGAAATATGTGGTATTTAATTGATCTATGTGGTTTTCTCTTAGCCCAGTGGACATCAACTTCCTGAATTTTATGCATCTCGCGACCAAACACATTCTAGTTCTAGCACTAAACGAGTAGATAATAGAAAGAGACGGCAGAACAGTAGAACAAAGACAATATCATGAGTCCATTTAGCCCGTGGAGCATACTACTTTTGACTTGCGGATCCAAAAGAATGATTCTTTAGTCTATACAGAGGCCCAATTCTTGAAGAGAAGCAACCAAGAAGGTGAGTAGTCATTATTGTTGCATATATAAAAGTATTTCTTCAATTTTCTTTTGGGTGGTCCATTAATTCTGTTGTGACATGTGAGTTTGTGATCAGATCACCACCACCATATCTTAAATTTCAACTGTGCGTGCTTTGAAGAGAGAAAACATTGAATTGGAAAACCAATTAAAGGAACAGTATCAAGCACTTTTTTGAATACCATGCAGTTTATTTGGACCCCATATGTCTACATTTTCAGCATCATATACAAGTTCAGAATTTAGAACAGCACACAACAGAGAAGAAGAAGATGGTGAGGACTCCTTGTTGTGAGAAGATGGGATTGAAGAAGGGGCCTTGGACACAAGAAGAAGATCAGATTTTGATTTCTCATATTCAACAACATGGCCATGGAAACTGGCGTGCACTTCCAAAACAAGCTGGTTTGTGCAACTTAAAACTTCTTTTCCAATTGATATACGTTTAATAAATGCTTTTTGCAGCTTTCTCTTTTTAATTATAAGATTTCCTTATATTATGATTGTTTAGGTTTGTTAAGGTGTGGTAAGAGTTGTAGGCTTCGTTGGATAAATTACTTAAGACCGGATATTAAAAGAGGGAAATTCAGCAATGAAGAAGTAGAGACAATCCTTAAACTGCATGGAATTCTTGGAAACAGGTAGGTACAGAGCATGTTGACACTGTGTCTTGTAACTTGTACTACTCAGAATCAATTCTAAAACCAGAAGCTACTTAAGTTTCTCTGATCAAAATTGATTTTGACATTAAAGTTAATTATAGAAAGATTTCAAAACATGAACTAAATGACATTTGTATAAACGGTTTATAAAGATACCATATACTAACCTGTAGCATACAATTTTCAGAGATATATCGTATGATATCATATTCATATGCCTAAGTTGAATATATAAGATATGATCGAGTTTATTGAAGCAAATACATAAATGATGAAATGAATTTTTTAATGAACCCTTAATTAATGTGACAGATGGTCTACTATTGCTGCAAGATTGCCTGGAAGAACTGATAATGAAATAAAGAATTTTTGGCACACTCATTTGAAGAGGAATGAGAGAAGTACTACTATCAATAATACCTCCACTTATCCCTTGCAAGAGGCAGAAGCAGATTCTGGTTCAGGGGCTTTATTAGATATGCCACAGGAAGCTACTTCTAGTTCTAGTGTTACTGGGACATTGTTGATTGCAAATGATGGTTCATCTTCATGGAGAAACTCACCTGCTAAAGGTCTAGGATTTCATGGTAATGGTACAGTCTCTTCTGATATTTCAGGAAAAACAATGGGCAGTAATGCTCATAGTGAGATTGGTGAAGAAATGGAATTTTGGTGTAATCTATTCACCAGCAGTCATCACGACAAGGGCATGGAAATATAATACTGATTCCATGATATATAGTTAAGATTAATTACATTTTAGTTATCCTGTTATTCTTTAGGTGCAACATGCCAACATTGTATTTGTGTGCAAAATTTAAATTCACTGATTTAAAGTGAAGAAGAATATCAGCTTAAATATAATAAAAGTCGAAAAAAACAAAAACGTTCACGGAGGGACTCGAACCCTCAATCTCCCGCTCCGGAGGCGAGCGCCTTATCCATTAGGCCACGCGAACTTCAATTGAGCTTAAATTCTCATATATCGTATTTGGTTGTTTACAAATCAGACTTAGTTTCCTCTATTATAATTGATATTTAATTAATCAACAACAATTTTTTGGGTTATCAAAATTCCTTTTTAAGTAAACTCACTACCTGACTTTTATATTTATAATTTTTGGTACACTTCTATTGTTATAGTTACTAAAAAAAATTACGCGTGTTTGAATTTCAATTAGGTTAAAACTTAAATATAAAATTATTTCACTCAATGGAATGTGTGAGTTTCTTACATTTTTAAAGTGTTCCTGAATTCCAATGTACTCAATGTGATTTTCAACTAAAAATCAAACACTCACTACATTTGATTAACAGTTAGCATGATAATCAAATACCAAGGTATTAAGAGATATACTTTAAGAAAATTCATGTTAAGACCTCTATGATATGACATTACATAATATATAAAAGAGGAAACGAATATACGTTAGATGAAGTGGTTTCAGATTATATCGCATTTATACTTGTTATCCTCATCACATAGAGTAATGTAGATTGTAAGACCACCATTGAATTGAATGAGTTTGTTAGATATCTTAGATATTATGATCTCTCAAGTATGTAGACATAAGTTTTGAAATGATTGTAATGCATATTTTTATTTTTAAACATGTATGATTTTATCACACTTCTTTTTTTTTTCTTCTCGGAAAATGATTTTATCACACTTCTAATTATATGTATGTTATCTTTACCTTATAAAAAAATTATACGTATGTTATAATTTTTTTTTTGTCTTTAACAAATGTTTTCATCCGTCCAATAAATCGTAGTTTTACCTCTTAACAAATGACTTTTTGAGGTTTGAACTTATGCTTTCATCTTTACGAGTTTTAGCCTGTTTACCACTAGATTAATACGAATATGTTACAATGCAATAATGCATAAATGACAAATTTTTTTATTAATTTTTGTGCTTATCCAAAAATCATATAAAAAACCTTTATTTCAAATTATTCAAGTACAAAAATATTATAGAAGAATTAATTAAGATGGATTAATTCATAAGAAACACTTTTTGATTTGCAAAAATAAAGTAAAAAATTGTCTATTCAAAACAATCACAGTGTCTTTAGGTCCAGACAACACAGTCTTGGTTGAGAGCGTATAGGGGCTCGGCCAAGAGGTCCTACAGAAGGTGAACTCGCAGCTTGTTCTGAGCAAAAGGAAAACCATCACAAACAACACAACACAGGTGAGTGAAATCACTGATCCTAGAGACTGAGAGTGTTTTTCATTTGGTTAAGAACACTGTGATAGTGATAACAGAGTAGGCATTTGATTTTAGTGAAGAAAACCTTGTACTTGTGATTCTGAAATCGTTGTTGAATTGTTATGTTCTGTGTTTTTTAAGGTAGGCAATCAAGATGAGGATTATGATCAAGGGCGGTGTTTGGAAAAACACCGAAGATGAAATCCTCAAAGCTGCTGTGTATCTGTGATGAAATATGGCAAGAATCAGTGGGCTCGTATCTCTTCCCTCCTCGTTCGCAAATCTGCTAAGCAATGCAAGGCTCGTTGGTATGAGTGGCTTGATCCTTCCATCAAAAAGGTCTCCATTCATTCTATGATTGCTTCTTTGTTGTCTGTTGTTATGTTTTAGCCTCACTCTTTAATAACAATGGTAGTAGCACTAGTGATTCTTTAATTTATCCATTTTGTTAGTTGTTGGTGCATGTTTGGAAATCTTTTAGAATTGATTCTAAAGCCAAAACCTTTAGCTTCTGGGTGTCAGAATTGATTTTGAGAAAAGAGAAATCGATCTAAACATGCTACAAATACCCTTATTGAAGCTGTTGTTTCTTTAATCATGAATTCTTTTTTAAGGCATTTTTCCAAGGTTTTAAATTGAGGTAATGGTCGCTGTCGTGTCACGATTGCGTTGCGGGAAAAATTGTGAACCAATGTGGCTTTCGCCTCCAAAATGTTGACGTCACAACCGAAATCACGGTTGCGGGCCTTGATTTAAAACCTTGCATTTTTCCTTCACGAGCATTTATGTTCCTTACTTTTCTTTCTTTATTACTCAATGATTCTGTATCTTGCCATTCCTCATAAGGAGTGATGATGTTTCTTGTATGCTGACTGAGTGGACTAGAGAAGAGGATGAGAAGCTTCTTCATCTTGCTAAGCTTATGCCCACCCAATGGAGAACAATAGCGCCAATTGTAGGCCGCACCCCTTCCCAATGCCTTGAGCGATACGAGAAGCTTCTTGATGCAGCCTGTGTGAAGGATGACAATTATGAACCCGGTGATGATCCTCGGAAATTGTGTCCTGGAGAGATTGATCCGAATCCGGAGTCAAAACCTGCACGCCCGGATCCTGTTGATATGGATGAGGATGAGAAGGAGATGCTTTCTGAAGCGCGAGCCCGATTAGCCAACACAAAGGGAAAGAAGGCAAAAAGGAAGGTTAGGGAAAAACAACTTGAGGAAGCCCGGAGGCTCGCATCTTTACAAAAGAAGAGAGAGCTGAAAGCGGTTGGAATTGATATCAGGCGCCGGAATAGAAAAAGGAGAGGGATAGACTACAATGCAGAAATTCCATTTGAGAAGAGGCCTCCTCCGGGGTTTTTTGATTTTACAGATGAAGATAGACCGGTGGAACAGCCCAAGTTCCCTACTACAATTGAAGAACTTGAGGGAAAAAGGAGGGTTGACGTCGAGGCACAGTTGAGAAAGCAGGACATTGCAAAAAATAAAATTGCTGAGGGGCAAGATGCGTCGTCTGCTATACTGCATGCCAACAAGCTGAATGACCCAGAAACAGTAAGAAAGAGGTCAAAACTGATGCTTCCGCCACCCCAGATCTCTGATCAGAAATTGGATGAAATTGCAAAGCTGGGTTACGCCGGTGATCTTGCAGGGAATGAGGAACTTGCAGAAGGTAGTGGTGCAACACATGCTCTTCTGGCTAATTATGCACAAACACCTGGCCGAGGAATGACTCCTTTACGAACCCCTCAGAGAACACCAGCTGGTAAAGGAGATGCTATCATGATGGAAGCTGAAAATCTGGCCAGATTAAGGGAGTCTCAGACACCATTGTTAGGAGGAGAGAACCCAGAGTTGCACCCTTCAGATTTTTCCGGGGTTACTCCTAAGAAAAATGAGATTCAGACTCCAAATCCGATGCTGACTCCCTCTTGAACTTCTGGAGGTGCCGGTCTCACTCCCAGAATTGGCATGACGCCGACAAGAAGTGAATTTTCTTTAGGCATGGCACCAAAGGGAACTCCTCTTAGAGATGAGCTCCGTATTAATGATGACATGAATACACCTAACAGTGCTAAACTTGAGCAACAGAGACAGGCTGATCTGAGAAGAAGTTTACGCACTGGTTTAGGAAGCCTTCCACAGCCCAAAAATGAGTACCAGATAGTGATGCAACCAGTTCCAGAAGATGCTGAAGAGCTAGAGGAGAAGATTGAAGAGGATATGTCTGATAGAATAGCTAGAGAAAAGGCAGAAGAAGAGGCACGACAGCAGGCATTACTTAGAAAACGATCAAAAGTCCTTCAAAGGCAACTTCCTAGGCCTCCTGCTGCATCATTGGAGCTTATTAGATATTCCTTGATGAGAGATGATGGAGACAAGAGTTCCTTTGTTCCACCAACCTCTATGGAGCAAGCGGATGAGTTTATTAGAAGGGAACTTCTTACTTTACTCGAGCATGACAATGCTAAGTATCCACTTGATGACAAAGTGGGTAAGGAGAAAAAGAAACGACCTAAGAATGCGGCAAATGGGTCTGTTGTCCCTCTGATAGAAGATTTTGAGGAAGATGAGATGCAAGAGGTATGTGTTTACTAATCTATCTGTGCACTCTTTTATTCACTTGATAGTAAGTAGCTTGGTCAACTCTCACCATTAATACACGTGAGTTGATTTCCATTGTGGAGGACACCCTTTCCTTTTTATGCAGATATTGAGACTATTCCTGCCTTATCCATTTATTACTCAGAAATTTCTTATTTGACAAAATTTATATTCCACCATCCAAAATAGACACTTCAAGAATCCTCCTACATATTAATGAAATATGAAGAATTTGAATCTGTCAATGTTTTCATCCCTTTATCAATTTGAACTTTAATCAATGCATTAGTTACAATTCTTTCCATCAGGAGATTTCCTGGTACTCCGGTTTACCGTTCCTTTCTTGATAGTTATTCTATCAATAATTTTCTATTTTTGTCTATGCGAGTAGGTAATGGTTTAACCAAAGGTGTAGTTTTTGAAAATCAAATACTATGCAATCTTAGTGAATATTTTCAAACTAGCCATTGTAAACCGTCAGTCTTGTATGGTTTTACCAAGTTGTGCAAGTTTATCCTTTTTCAGTTTTAAAGGTTTGATACATTTTGTTGTTGTTTATGACTTTATGTCGTTTCCCTTATGAATTGATTCTCCCGTGTCATGGGGGTATGAAAAGAATCTGTGAATGGGAATGGTATACTCACTTCTCAATTATAACCATGGCAGTCAAAATCCCAATTTTAGTCGCATAATCCCACTATAATGCGATTACTGTGAACCTGGGCTATGAAAATCAGTTGCATAATCCTTTTCTGGCTAAATTGAAACTTAATGTGATTAAGCACGGTCCATGTGACGTGGGCTTGACCCGTTTCCTAAACGTGACCCAGTTCGCAAAACCCTAATTATTTCGAGCAGCCAGGGCCCCCTTCACTCCCTCACTCACATTCGTGAGCCCTTTCTCTTCCCCATTGCACCGACGGCGATGCTTTGACACCATCAACGAGGCTCCTCTACCGGTGACTAAGTTCTGTTCATCGTCTCTTCTATGACTTATGAACTATAAGTGCAACTTTATTCAAGTGTTTCAAGTTATTTAAAGCATTTTTTGTTTGTTTATTATGCTATTTTAAATGTATATATGCATATGAATTTTGCTAAATCTTACGATTAATCTTAAGATTATGCGATTTACGACGAACACCCCCCCCCCCCTCTTTCCTGATTAAAGGCATAATCTCGATTTTGACTATATTAGCTATAACCCTTCATCTAATTAAGTTGGACTGGGTGTGTTTTTCTCTGGTGTTCCTTTCTTCGTGTAGTCAGAGACTTCTTGATTCAGATGTAATTGTCTAAGTTCTGTCCTAGCAGTTTTTCTTAATGTCGTATATTATCTATACATATATATAATATTTAATTATTTATGTTCATTTGTCTTTATGATAATGCAAAGTTTTGTATCTAGTAGCTGCTGATTATCTTAATTCTCATTAATTTTGACGATGATATCATTGTTGATGTCGTCTTACATGTAGGCAGGGTTGGTGATACTTATTCTAAATTCTATATTTAATGTTGTGTTTGGTAGGCTGACAGGTTGATAAAGGAAGAGGCCCGGTATCTTTGTATTGCGATGGGGCATGGAAGTGAACCTCTTGATGAATTTATTGAAGCACATAATACTTGCCTTAATGATCTTATGTACTTTCCCACTCGTGAAGCCTATGGTCTCTCGAGTGTTGCTGGGAACATGGAAAAGGTAACATCTTTGCAGCATGAATTTGAGAGTGTGAGAAATAAGTTGGAAGATGGAAAGGTGAAGATAGCACGGCTTGAGAAGAAGGTGATAGTTTTGACACAAGGTTATGAGGTATGTAACTGAATCCTGCCTGCAAAATGCTACGTTTACGTTTCCTGCAGTGCCACAAATTTTAGTTTGTTTGTTAGATGGCGGCTGTGCGCTCTTGTGTAGGTGCTTCCTTATATCAAATTTATTGAGATTTGAGCATCTTTTTTGTTCTTTTTAACAAATTCACTCTACAAAGGTGGTTTGTAATTGAAGAGTACTATTTCACCCTAGAAATAAACCAAACTAAAACGTGTTGCATCAGAGAAATAGTTGGAAGTTAACACATTAGTAGGGAGCAGTAACACTCCTATGTCAAAAGTGGTAGGAAATACATGGAGAAAACAGAATTCCTTTGGTTTGGTTTTACTGTTGGACAAAATAGACATTTCCTTGTAATTCTCAGTAGAGGAGTGCTAGTAACACTCACTTTAACACTCTCCTTTTACACCTTGAAATGCATGTGGGTTCCACTAAATTGGAAGTGAGACCCACAACTTTGTTGGCCCCGACATGAATTTCAACCAATAAATAAGTGTTGGAAAGAGAGTGTTCATAGCATTTGTCTTCTCAGTATTCTCATCTTTTTATTGCCTGAGTGCTTGCCTGTACTCATTCTTGAATGTTTATATTTTGTCTATTGCAATTTTCAGGTGAGAGCAAAGCAAAGCCTTGGGCCCCAAATTGAGGCTACTTTCAGGCAGATGGACGTAGCAGCAACAGAATTTGAATGCTTTATAGCTTTGCAAAAACAGGAGCAATTAGCTGCATCACACAGGATAAACAATCTCCGGGATGAAGTGCAGAAACAAAAGGAGCTTGAGAAAACCTTACAAAAGAAGTATGTGAGTCTAATAGAGGAGCTGGAAAAGAAACAAGCTATGATGGAGCAATACAGGGCACTAGCACAGCAGCAAGAAGAAATCGAGGCGCTAAGTCATGCTCATGAGTCAACTGAGACCGCAGCCAATGAAACTGATACAGAGAATTGTAAAGACATGCCTCACTCGCTAGAGCACGGAAGTGTTGTAGCAGATGATCCTTCTCATGTTGGAACTGCTAACCAGCAAGTAGACATTGTGCAAGATCAGGGAACTTCCAGCCCCAAAAAGGACATGGATGTGGATTCTGATGAAGTGCACGAAGATGTCAAATTGCCGGATGCCACAATTGCAGCAGAGAATGACAATGGAAAAGTGGAAGGTACTGGTACTGACGGTGATGCTTACAATGGAGAGAACACGCTAGACATGGGTGCTGCAGTGGAAATTAGTACTAGTGAGGGAAGCGAGGATAAGGTGTAGCAGGGGTAGCTGTTAACAGTGCTGCTTTTGATGAGGCGGATAAGATGCAAGTTGCTGATGGTAGAGGAAAGGAGATAAATTAGGCTGGAAATTGTGCAGACAGTTTTTTATTTTGAACTATGTATTGTAGACATGCGTGGGTAGTTTCTCAATGCAGATTTCGGTGTGTATAACTGAAAAAATTGCATGGAGAGTGAAGTGAGTCCTTGTCTATTGGAATTTGGAAGGTACCTTGTATAGGTTCAGTTGATATGAGATTTTATGATGATGACCAGTCAAAGTTTCTAAATGTGATGAACCGAAAAATTGCATGAGGAGTTTGAGATAGTTGCATGTACTTTTCCCATATTTTGACTTATTGAACTGCACATTGGTAATATTCTCTTCAGGTTTAAGAATGACAATATGAATTAGGGTTTTAAATCTGCTGTGTTTTTGAAATAATCAATTATTTATAGTGTATTTCTGCTTTTAAAAAAATCTTTTAAAGTAAATGATTTTTTATTCAACTTTATTAATCACTTATTATTTAAGCATACATAAACGAACCCAATATCTCAGATTGGAGGCTTGGAACAACGGTGCTCTGAATTGGGTGGGGTGGAGTGGTGGTGCTGGGTCGTTTGGGGTTAAAGAAGTGGGTGGCTTGATTTGGAGGCTTGGCGGTCATAGTGGAGGTTTGAGCCAAGAGTAGAGTCTGGTAAGTGGTAAGCTCTCTAGGGTGGTAAGAACAGATAAGGTGAAGAGTTTGTGGTGGATTTGTTCTGCATATTGCCTCTGCTTCTGGAGAATATATCTCCTGGTGGTGATTTCTATAGGGATGAATCCCAAGAAGAATCACAGAAGAATTTGATTGTTGATGAATTTGACTAAAAGGATTTCCTCCTAGCCACTACTCTATACATTCTCATCCTTATTTCCTTTTTTTTTTTTTTTTGAAAGTGAACTGAATTAATATTAAGTGCCAACCGGCAATTGAGTCATTACATTAGAAATAACTAGATGAGAAGCGGTTATTGGAACCTCCTCCACCCACACTGAATCAGCATAGGTTTCAGCGTTCCTAGCCAAAAAGTCCGCAACAGTATTACCTGTGCGTCTAACAAAAGAAAATGAAACAACATCAAAAGCATGAATTAAAACACGACAATCCTGCAGAATCGAACTCAGATAAGATCTCCCGGCTTCCTTCGCCTTCCAAAGATTGAATAATTCTTTGATTTCGTTGTTTTTTTGTTTCTTAATTGACAAGGTGGTTGTATGTTTGGAGGGGATTTATCAGTTTTCAAGAATTATCAACTTATGCTCTACTTTAATTTTTAAGCTTTGGGTTCTTACGTATCAGCCATAATCAAACGGTTGTTATTTTTTAAGAAGTAGTCCATA
Organism: Lotus japonicus; assembly: GCF_012489685.1. Lineage (NCBI taxonomy): Eukaryota > Viridiplantae > Streptophyta > Magnoliopsida > Fabales > Fabaceae > Lotus > Lotus japonicus. The sequence goes on along the minus strand of NC_080045.1, from coordinate 51,067,477 downwards.
TAAGCAATGTTCAAACGACATGTGCCTTTCACTTTGCTTCTTGATTCAAAACTATTTAAGATGTAGCTCGTTTTAGTTTTCTAAGCTAGAATAATTTCAATAAAAGTTGTCTTACATATTATTGTGATTTTGCTTCAATGTAATCAATAGAAGCAAAATTGTAGTTATAATTCATATCTAACCACAATTTTGGGGAAAGTGAAGCTGTTTTAATTTTTATGATTTGTTTGTTTATAAAACTTTATGTCTTAAACTTTTGACTATTTATAGACATGGTGCTTGTGTAAGGATTAATAATCTAATGATTACGAAAACATCTTAAATAAATGAAATCACAATAAAAGATGCAAAGCATATAATTTGGAACAACAGAATATTACGGTGATATATTTGGAATGGGAAGAAGATTAGTTTCAAAGAGTACATAAAAGAAAGTGAATTGACTATATTAAATTCTTATGTTGTTGATAAACCTACGTGCCTTAATTAACTTTTGATATACCGTATTTAACTATTTATAGACATGGTGCTTGTGTAAGGATTAATCCAATCGTGATTGTAAAAACTTCTCAAACTAAATCACAATAAAAGATGCAAAACATACAATTTTGAACAACAACTATATTTGGTGGGGGTTGTGCTGCTCTCCATGCGTGATTGTTGCTGGTTGCATGGCAGATGAAGTAGACGTTCCATTAATGGTAGCATACAAATCTGGATGAAACACTTTTGGATGAAGTAGATTGGAAGTTTGGAACTATTCGTGTTTGGATGTATATGAAACATACATGGTGTGGAGGCTTTAGAACATGGATGAAAGCATATAGGAAGTTGTTCTTACCGAGGAACAATACTATAAACCTTAAGAACTAAAGCTAAGAAAATAAAAGAAGAAAGATAAAATACTTCAATTTTTCTGGTTAATCTCATAGTGAAAGTGAAATACAAATAGTTTTATACTATCAGCCATATTCCTAGAAATAAGATGGGTTTAACTGGTGGCCCAATCATAAGAAAAAGAACATTCTATAATTGAAATAAAAGAAATAATAATAAAATTCTAAAACTCAGCATCTAAACATTTTTTTCGAAAGTTTGGAGGATTAAGGAAAAAAGTCAAGTCAATCAAAGAAACAAAGAAAAATACAGAGCATCAAATACACCTACATAAATTTTAATCATTTTTTTTTACAGGAGGAAAATTAACAACAAAACAGAAAAGCTAGATAATTGCATCCAAGTTCAGGATTCAGGAAGCATAAATAAAGGAAGGAGACCTCTTCCAAATTTGACACGAAGCCTTAATTCTCCCCGCCTCACGAGCTAAACAATCTGCCGTATTGTTCCTCTCACATTGACATGAAAATTTTACTATAATATTATAAATACCTGTTTTTTCCTCTTGTAAAAAATAATAATATTATATAAACCAATAATGCCTGGTTACCAAAATTTAATGCACACAATTATCATGTTAATCAATATCAATATCAATATCAATCATCAATATCAATATCAATATCAATATATATTAGAAAAGAACAACTTCTAGCATGATGTGTCGCTCTCACAGGCCAAGTTAGTGACGTGTCGCTCCCAGATTAATTCTCACCTAATATTTTACATGTAAGCTCTTTCTCCTTGGCCCCACTTGCCACATGTGCCCTGATTTTTCCTTACCTTATTTCTCCTTAATAAAAAAAATACATTTTTAAATTTTAGATTTGATTAGGATTTAGGTTTTTTATTTCTTGATTTTATCTTAATTTATTTTTTATTTATTTTTAGAGTATTAATTAATTTTTATGGTATTTTTATTGAATTTTCGGATTTTTAATTAATTCCGGATTTTATGAGTTTTTATTGTGATTTGCTAGATTTTGATAGTTTTTATCTATATTTATTTAGTACATTTTTAAATTTTAGATTTGATTAGGATTTATGTTGTTTATTTCTGGATTTTATCTTAATTTATATTATTAATTAATTTTTATGGTATTTTTATTGAATTTTCAGATTTTTAATTAATTCCGGATTTTATGAGTTTTTATTGTGATTTGCTAGATTTTGATAGTTTTTATCTATATTTATTTAGTACATTTTTAAATTTTAGATTTGATTAGGATTTATGTTGTTTATTTTATGATTTTATCTTAATATAAAATCTGTGATAAGTGATTTAAATCAATAATACATTACACAGTGATTGGTCTCTTACACACAAGAGTATAAACGATCTCAAGATCAAACACATATTTGAAGAGATTACAACTCAACTAAACAAACCAACTCTAAGCCATATGATTATCAATGGAGGCAGTAGAGTGGTGTACAAAATAACAGAACAAGGACTCACAAAACAAAACCCTAAAAACCCAATCCTTGGGTGCCCAAGGCACACTTTGCAACTAGGGTTAAGCCTCCTTAAATAGGCTTTCTTCTGGTCTTGATCTTCAATGGGCTTGCACGAAAATAGAGTCCATAAAACAGATCTGGAACAAATCTTTTAAACCAGTAACAAATCTTATCAAATAAGATTTGAACAAAAGATAACATCTTTCACAATTTAAACCAAATCAAATCTTCTTCAACAGATTTGATTCCACTATATTATATTCCAGATAACAAATAGAAGCTTCTTCAATAACCTTAACTTGATTATCACGAAATCCATCCAAAGCTTCTAGAAAAATCAGCCAAACACACAGCAGATCCGCAGGACAAATGTCACAGCACGATGTTACAACATCTGCTTCGACATCAGGTTGTTTTTGAAAAAATGCAGACAACCAAAAGTAACAACAATCTCCCCCTTTGTCAAATTTTGTCTAAAACAACTTGAGATTCAGAGAAGATAAACATAACTCCCTCTCAGCAGCAGAACTCCCCCTCAAACGGTGCACATCATCGGGTTGCATATCAGAGACACATTATAAACAGCAGTAGATACATGAGATCACAAGATCAGATCTATTTATTGATCCCTCTTCCTTGGCGTTGTCCATGAAACCAGAATATATTCCCTGGAGCTCACCCAACAGAATAGGGTGCCTGCTCTGATACCAATTGAAATTCTGGTTCGTGCACAGGACAGATGTCGAACGCGATGTTGGGACAATCAGTTCGACAATTGCACAACAGTACAGAAATTAAGCCACAATGTTTAATACAGTAGAAACAACACAGTAGCAACAATATAACAATAAAGAACACAGAGGATTGGTAACCCAGTTCGGTGCAACATCACCTACATCTGGAGGGCTTCCACCCAAGAGAAAGATAATCCACTATTATAGAGAATCAAGTACAAAAAGGTCTTAACAGAACTGCCCCAGTTCCCAGCCTTTCTACCTATTCCTACCCGTGGTTTATTACTTAGGTCTCCCCCTAAGTATGAGAACCCCCTCTCACTTTCTCTCACAATCACTGCCACAGTGATTGGTCTCTTACACACAAGAGTATAAACGATCTCAAGATCAAACACATATTTGAAGAGATTACAACTCAACTAAACAAACCAACTCTAAGCCATATGATTATCAATGGAGGCAGTAGAGTGGTGTACAAAATAACAGAACAAGGACTCACAAAACAAAACCCTAAAAACCCAATCCTTGGGTGCCCAAGGCACACTTTGCAACTAGGGTTAAGCCTCCTTAAATAGGCTTTCTTCTGGTCTTGATCTTCAATGGGCTTGCACGAAAATAGAGTCCATAAAACAGATCTGGAACAAATCTTTTAAACCAGTAACAAATCTTATCAAATAAGATTTGAACAAAAGATAACATCTTTCACAATTTAAACCAAATCAAATCTTCTTCAACAGATTTGATTCCACTATATTATATTCCAGATAACAAATAGAAGCTTCTTCAATAACCTTAACTTGATTATCACGAAATCCATCCAAAGCTTCTAGAAAAATCAGCCAAACACACAGCAGATCCGCAGGACAAATGTCACAGCACGATGTTACAACATCTGCTTCGACATCAGGTTGTTTTTGAAAAAATGCAGACAACCAAAAGTAACAACAGATGGGATTTTACTGCTTATATTTGTTCGCTCAAGCTATACTATTGAGGTTAGGCTTTTAAAACTGGTGCTATGCTAAATGCCTAAACCAATGTTCTAAAAATAAATTGATTTCCTTGGCTTCTCTGGAAACATTTGACATGAATTTATCCGTAGGTACAGAACGATAATGAGGTGCATACCTCTTTCTGACTACACTCTCTGATTCTCAGCTAGCTGACGATGAAACATGATTGATGACTCAAGATCTTATCTTGCTCTCATTTCAAGTAAGCCACGAAACATGTGAGACCAGTACTCATGGAGGTTTTTCTCAGTCCATTATATGTATATATTCACCAGATAAGAGATAGAGATGTGTGTTTGGTGTTGCACTACTTTGATGCATATGTATATATTCACCAGATAAGAGATATAGATGTGATGCATATATAGTTTTACTGACTTAGTTCATCAATTCTACATCTATCTATCATCATTACATATATTAAAAGTCACTTTTCGAAGGCAATATTAGATTTTATAATTAATCATTGTTCTACTATGGTTCAATTAATCAAACTTTAGTGTGATTGGAAGTCTTGCTTGCATGAGTGTGTAATTATCACATTACGATTTAGTATCAGCATATGTTTTTGATTTGGTTATTGTACTTTCAACAACAATGCTACATAAAGCAAAGAGTTGTTTTAGCCGTTCAACAAATATAATGGGTCTAAAATTGAAACTACTAGCATGATGAAACTACTAGATATTACTAATGAACCAAACCTTTCAGTTCCAAACTGTCAAGACCTTCGCTAGAAATTTGTTCTAAAGTACGCCCATTAGTACTACTATAAGAGCAAAGCAACATGCTTCTTATATTGGGAGATAGACCAAAGCAGAGGTTGCCTTAGTAAGCTTTCTCACCTGGATCAACAGAAAAAGCAACTGAAACTCGATCGATGAAAGTTGGAATGGCAAGGTTTACTCTTAAAGTCTTCGGCAGGAGGAGGGTACGAGAGATCGACCTTGAAGCAAGCAAGGTATGGTGGGTGTCATCATCTTCATCGATATTACCCACCAGATAGACTTGAGAAAAGACTTTCAGGCATCCTGAGAGTAAGGAGAAGCTGGATCTAAATGTATTAGAAAGAGCCTAAAAGCTTTTATATATAGGAAGAATATTTTACATGAAAATACTTCTACATAAGTATTAATTAATTCTTTTTCATTAAGTATTAATTAATTTAACAAATACAATAACAAATTTCGCGGTACATTCTTTTTTTTTTCTAAGATTAAAATGTGTTCTGAATGCTTTATTGGTGATTCTTCATATCTATAATTTGTGTTATTGTCTTTAGGCTCATGAAGAATGTGAAACGACTTCATGTTGATATGGGTCAAACTTAGAGCCTTTATTTTATTGTGTAAAAAATGAACTCGCATAATCACGTACATAAAGAATCTTTTCTCTTTTTTTATTGTAGATTAAATCAGCTATTGTTTATTAGCCATCATTAAACCACATCCCCTAATATGTTTTGCATAATTTGAGATTTGGTTAACCAAATTTTTTATTAGTTATTCAATTGTACGAAGTTCAATCTATGCAACAAGGGTTTTAATTTAAGACTTTTTATCCACTTTGCTCATCATTTCACACTCTTCTATTTTATCCGTTGTTTATTATATTTTTAATGATCAAGGTATTAATTGACCTATCAAATATAATAGATGTATTCCCCGTGCAACGCGCGGGTAAAAAACACTAGTATATTAGAAAAGAAGAACTCCCATCAGGCTGATTTAGTGACGTGTCATTCTCACGTTAATTCTTAGTGACGTGTCATTCTCATAAAAAAAAATCCACGTGTCATTCTCAGGTTAATTCTCATAAAAAAATACATTTTTAAATTTTAGATTTGATTAGGATTTAGGTTTTTTATTTCTTGATTTTATCTTAATTTATTTTTGATTTATTTTTAGAGTATTAATTAATTTTTTATGGTATTTTTATTGAATTTTCGGATTTTTAAATAATTCAGGATTTTATGAGTTTTTATTGTGATTTGCTAGATTTTGATATTGTTTATCTATATTTATTTAGTACATTTTTTAATTTTAGATTTCATTAGGATTTAGGCTGTTTATTTCATGATTTTATATTAATTTATCTTATTATTTATTTTTAGAGTATTAATTAATTTTGATGATATTTTTATTGAATTTTCGGATTTTTAATTAATTCAGGATTTTATGAGTTTTTTTTGTCATTTGCTAGATTTTAATAGTTTTTATCTAACTTTATTTATTACATTTTTAGATTTTAGATTTGATTAGGTTTTAAGTTTTTTATTTCTTAATTTTATCTTAATTTATCTTATTATTTTTTCATATTTTAACTTATATTTAAACTTGATATCCAATTAACTAAAAAAGATTCCAAGCATTACATATAATACATATTTCGTATTTTTTATGTTTTTGTTGTATATTATATAAAAGACATCACATATAATACATATTTCGTATTTTATATGTTTTTGTTGTATATTAAAAAAAGATCAATATCTATTTGATTTTGAAAATAAAAACATGATTTTAAAATACTGAAATTTCTATATCTTTTTCGAAATTTCTATTATGTATTTTTTGAATTTTTTTATATTGTTATAAAAATTATAGGGAATATTAATTTTAAAAATTTAATTATTTTTGAATTAAAATTTGAATTACTTAAAATATATACAAAATAAAATAAAAAATTGAAAAATAAAAAATACTGATGTTGTAAATTAAAAAAAAATCAATATATATTTGATTTAGAAAAGAAAAAAAAATGATTTTGAAAAAATCAAAATAAAACTAATAATGATGGTTTAAATAAAAAATCAATATTTATTTAATTTGTAATTATTTATTTGCTTATCATACCCATTTGAAAACCAATCTAATACAATATTTATTAATTTTTAATGGATTATAATCTCAGCACTACATATTTTATTTTTATATTGTAGATAATGAGAATATATATTATTATTTGAAATTCAGGATGATTTGAATATATTGTAGATACTATAAAAAAATTATAGTATCTATTTAAATAGAGATAATATCTATTTAAATAGAGATAGGTTTAGATAGATTTAGTTTCTTTTTATCTCTTTGTTAGATTATTAATAAACTAAATCTTAACAGATATTCAACAGAGTCCTTCTATGTCTTTGGCTTCTCTGCATTTTTAGGACTTTTGTGTTAAATAACATTTGTGATTTATTCTCATTGATTTGTAGGTTGAAGAAAGTATTTGTAATGACGTGGTTAATCCCATGGTAGAGCGGTGTGATTACCTTTGAGACTCACGATATTGCTCAGGTTGGTGCTATGATCTATGATGAAAAAACTTATGTATGGATTCTCATATTTCTGAATTAATTAATATGATATATATTGAGTTTCTTTTTTATATCAGATGTTGTGCCATGTCCTTTTAATTGCTTAAGGGGTGGTTTTTCTCTTTTCAACATATTACTCTCTATCCTTTTTTTTTCACCATTGGTTTTGGTTTCCAATTTCACTCATACCATTGATGCTTGCAAATAGCTTCCCACACATAGTTTGTTTCTTCTAAAATTGAAATAGAACAATGAATGTTGTGAGAAAGGAGATTCCATGACATTAAAGTGGTTCCATTCTTTGAAAGATGCAACTTTTGATTTGTGTCGTGCGTTAATAATTTTGAGGTAATTAAAGTAATCTTCAAAGATTTTGCTATAATATGATCTTTAGGGGGGTCAGAATTGGAGGTGGAAAGCGTGCTAGAATTGGTACAAATCAGATCTTGGAATTGGATAACAACTAGAGTGTAGGAATTTCATTCATCATTTTTTGAGTGGGTTTTGAAATCCTATTCAATGTCTAAAATCTCCTTAATTGGTGAGTTGGGATTGGGGCAATGGATCTTTTTAACTGTGAGGGTCTTCGTGTGGCCTGAATGGGTCAGTTTAATTCGTTTTGGGTCTTCTAAAGGTTGGGTACTGCAATGCAATCCTTTCTTTGGTGCTTGATAACCCACTCAAATTTCCCTTTCTTTGTTTCTATCTATGACATGATATATAATTCCTGATGCATTATTACCTTTATATTCAGTTCTAAACCGTGCAAAATTTGGGTTAGCACCCCTTATATGCTACTTTAAATGCAATGAATGGCTTATAAAAAAAACACTTAACTATTTTTTTGTGAATTTAATTCAAGTTCAATGCACAATGATGATAGCATTATACTGTGTTGCTCCTTTTCACAGGATTTTCATATTTTGGGCCTTTGCATATTTGTTTTTTGGTTCAAAAGATTAGTTGTTTTTTAGTCAAAGCCATGAGTGTAGTTATTAGGCATGTCTCTCAAAATCTGTTGTATGACCTCTTTTTAGGTCTATATCGTTGTCATGCTTTAGGGGATAGTTAAGTTACAAGGTTTGATTGTTTTTCCATTTTAAGTCCACAAGGCTTTAAAGATTCTATTTTAATTTCTCCTTGAATTTTGTTCTTTTTGCAGGCTGATTCATGAATCATACATTTTCAAAGGTTGCCTTTTATATGTCACTTCTTATTATTTTTTATTTTAATAATAGCTTTGTATGATAGTTCTTTTGTAAGAGCATCATATCAGATATCTTTATATATGCATTTGGCTTTAATTTTGAGATCACGCCTATGTCTTTGTCAATTTCTAGCTTTGAAGATGAGCAATAGTTTCAAGACTCCTTTAAGTAGAGAAAATTGGCATAACACTATAAGTTTCTCTTTATTTTTGTAATTTTTTTTTTTTGGCATCTTCATCAAATCATCCTGAATTTCTTATAATTGCTTTTCTTTTATTTGTTAGGATGTAAATGATTGAGAACATAAAATCGGACATTCCTTTTTCATCTGTTGCATGTTCGACTGTTGGTGTATATTTTTTCCCCTACTCCGTTGCATGTTTGACTACCGTTGTATATTTGGTGATAAAACGGTGGGATAAATTTCCATTGTTGATAAATTTTGGATGTTTTGTGATAATTTGTCTTTGGTTCTTCAGGGGTTGAAGATGATGCCCTGATTGCAAGACTCAAAAGGTGGTTGTTAAGAAATATTGGATTGGACAAAGGTTTTGGAGAGAGTGCTAAAGTAATATATATTGTCTGGCTGAGCTTCTCTCTATGATCTCAAGCTACAGGGGGAGGAGAAAATGTCTAAAGAGAAAGGAAAGCCCACGCATAAGGATAATAGAGAAGAGGTTCATTTTAAGTTTCCATATTCCCTTTTTTTTTTTAATTGCGGTAAATCATTTTTGTGTTTTTGTGAGTGAAATTGATTTGTAATTTGTCTGAAGTTATTTTCTTGATCTTCTAGAGTAATTTTAATCAGGTTCCCTCAGCTATTAACTGGTATTTTATAGTCTCAGCTGTTTTTTGCAAAAAATATATTACCAATTAAAAATAAACACACAATTTCATATTTTCGATTTTAATATTCACCATACATTCACACATTACAGTCTTAGCTGTTAATTGATATTCTACAGCTTCTAATTCTATATATCGGTAATTGAGTTTATTGAAATTGCGAGAATTTATGGATAAATTTACCCTCAGTGATGTGCTATATACAAAGGTAACATTATTTTACTCGGTGTAATCTTTTGCTAATATAAAATGAGGGGCCCATTTGAGTGGTTGATAAATGGAGAGAGTGACTACTTGTGTTTAGTTTGTGCTTTTCACTTTAGAATTCATATATTTAATTTTTGTAAAAAGAGTTGTTAATTTGTTTATATTGATAGCATATGTTCCGGGAATTCATAATCATGAAGTGGAGACACACACATTTGATGTAGTTTGAGGAATTCATCGTCCAAATAAATAATACTCGATCTAACTTGGGACTCATTGCTGCAGAATGTATTGATTTATGGCATTTAAAATTTATTTTTTTGGGACACATTGGAGTAAACTAATAAACAAACATATCTACTAATCCAATTTGATTCTCTATTTTGATGTTTTGTTTCTTAAGCTCTCGACCTTTAAACATTGAATACTATCTGATTCTCATCTTTTGTTTGTACGATACAAAAGGATGGCTATCTGATTTTTAGCCGCTCCTAAAAAAAAATTAGAACAAAATTTGCTGTGGTGATTTTTAAAACTTAAATTGTTTGCCAATACTATCCAGCATAATTGCATTTGCTTCTCTAATTTATCTCAGATTTCATTTTTTTACCATGAAAAGATAACTACTGCAGTAGCGAAATTAATGTTCGCAACTTGGGGTCTGGGCAAGAATATTTCTATTCTCTGTTGCTTAGAATATCTCTTCTTTTGAACCAAAAAAGAAGAATGTCTCTTCTTTTTGTAAATTTAAATAATAATTAATATATTTTGGTCCACTTTTATTAGCAATTCAGACTCTTTTATTTCATATGTTGTTTAATATATTTTTAATAATCAAGATATTAATAGACGTATCAAATACGACATACATTTTCCTCGTGCAAAGCGCGGGTAAAAAAACACTAGTATTATATAATTCAAGTGGAATGTGCGTGGGCTAGGAGACACAACAAAGAGGGAGGCAGTTAAAAAAGCAATATTGCAGTTGAGACCTGAACTTCTTTTTCTCCAAGAAACTAAATTAAATGAGCAGCGACAACGTACAATTGAAAAGTGGACTCAAGGTCTGAGCATGAATCACGTGGAGGTTTTTTCTGAAGGGGTCGCGGGTGGTCTTATGTGTCTATGGCGGGAGAGCAACCTTCGTGTTCTGTCTGTTGTGAAGGATGTAAGTTTTGTTTTTTTGACATTACATGTACCAAATATTGATCAAACTGTGCTGGTAGGAAATGTTTACGGTCCGCACACTCTACTGGAGCGTCGTTTATTGTTTGAGGCTTTAAAAGTTCAAGTGTTGAGTCATGTTGGTATGACGTTCATTGGTGGCGACTTCAATGCGGTTCTGTTAGGATCTGAAAGGTCTTCTGGGGGAGTTCTGGATGCCGGCGATGCAGTCTTCCAACAGTTTGTACATGAATGTCACTTAAATGACTTGCCATTGCTTAATGGAAAATTTACTTGGTTTTCAGGTCGTAATGATGGTTTATGGAGTCGTTTAGATCGCTGGCAAGTGTCTGATGATGTGCTAATATTTTTCAATAATATTTCTCAGACTGTTTTTTACTGGAGTGTGTCTGATCATAGAGCAGTAGGCCTGTCGTTTGGGGTGCCTGATGCTGGCCCCAAACCTTTCTATTATTTTAACCACTGGTGGAGGAGGATGGGTTTAATGATCTGGTAGAGACTTGGTGGAGGTCTGCAGTGTATCAAGGATGGTCTGGATATGTTCTGCAACAAAAATTTAAGGGGTTGAGGGGGAAGATTAGAGAGTGGCGTAGGGGAAGAGGGGCTTGGGGAGTTGAAAAAATTGTATCTTTAGAGAGCAGACTACAGGAGGTAATGGGGGCCTTGGAAAATCAGGGGGGGTCAGAGGCTCTGACAAAGGAGCGGAGGTCTGTTTTGGAGGATTTATGGAGAGCTTACCGCGAGGAGGAAAGAGTATGGCGTCAGAAATCTAGGGTGCATTGGTTGAAGGATGGAGATAGGAACACTAAATTTTTCCACCGCATGTGCAAGGTCCGCACTGTTAAGAAAAATATTACTCAGCTACGGTATCAAGGCAGATTGCTAACATCTCCGACGGATATTAAATAAGCTATGCGGGATCATTTTCAGAATTTTTTTCGGGTGGCAGATGTGCCTAGACCGTAGTTCCAGAATCATAATTTACAGAAGGTTTCAGATGCAAATAATCAATTTTTGGAAGCAGCTTTTACACTTGAGGAAATCTGGGAAGTGGTCAAGAATTTTGATGGAAATAGAGCACCGGGACCTGATGGCTTCAGCATGGATTTTTTTTAAAAATTTTGGAATTTAATTCAGGCTGATATGCTTAATTTTTTTAATGATTTCTATCACACAGGGCGTATGTCGAAGGGTTTGAACTCTACTTTTATTGCTCTCATTCCCAAAGGTGGTCATCAAGAAGTGATTTCAGATTATAGACCAATTAGCTTGATTGGCAGTGTGTACAAGTTACTGTCAAAGGTGTTATCTGTTCGGCTGAGCTCGGTGCTTCCTTGTCTGCTGTCTAGGAATCAGTTTGCTTTCACAGCGGGTCGCCAGATTGCTGATTGCTCATTGATTGCTAATGAAGTTGTACATTCCATGATTTCAAGGCCTCAGGGAGGTTTGTTATTCAAAATTGATTTTGCTAAGGCGTATGACAGTGTTGAGTGGGGTTTTTTGTTGGAAATAATGCAGGAGATGGGTTTTGGTGGACGATGGATTAGATGGATGCAAAGCTGTATTTCTTCTGCTTCATTGGCGGTTTTGGTAAACGGATCACCTTCTGATTTCTTTACAATTGAAAAAGGCTTAAGGCAAGGTGATCCTCTCTCACCCCTCCTTTTTAACATTGTTGCGAACGAGATGTCATGCATGCTGAATCAGTTGCTACAAGGAAATGCACCATGTGGGGTGGAAGTGGCTTCGGGGCTCCGCCTTAATCACTTACAATTTGCTGATGATTCTTTGCTTTTCACTGATTGTGATCGGAATCAGTATCAGGATATGGCCTTGGTGGTAGAAACTTTCTTGTTTTGCTCTGGATTAAAAGTTAATTTTAGTAAATCTGCAGTTTATGGGGTGAATGCGCCAGAAGCTATGGTACAAGGGGCAGCAGCGTGGTGGAATTTTCAAGTAGGAACCTTACCATTCATGTATCTTGGCTCTCCACTTGGAGGTAATCCTAGGAGGCTTTCGTTCTGGACCCCGGCTTTAGAGAGACTCTCGGGCAAGTTGGGTACTTGGAGTTCACGCTTTTTATCCTTGAGTGGGAGGTTGGTTCTCATTAAATCTGTTTTGAATGTTGTTCCTTTGTATTATATGGCACTTTATCGAGCCCCAAAGGGTATTATCTTGCGAATAGAGCAGATTATGAGGCGTTTCTTGTGGGGAGGTGTGTCGGGTGCTAATAAAATAATGTGGGTGGCTTGGGAGGATTTATGTAAGGGGAATAGGTATGGGGGATTGGGGGTAGGCTTTCTTGAGTGGAAAAATAAGGCAATGCTACTAAAATGGGTTTGGAGGTTTGGAAAAGAGAAAGAGGCTTTATGGCGGGAGGTGATTTGTAGAAAATATTATTTGCCTGTGGAATTAATATCGTTGAACTTAGATATGTTAGACTAGAAAAAATTATCTACACCTTTGGCAGATGTGCGTGCAATATGGAGTGAAAGCGGGTTGGTTGGGAGTGTTTTCAGGGATGGTTTGGCTTGTCAGGTGGGACAGGGGGCTGGTGTTAGGGATGGCAGAGAAGCCCGAACCCATGGGCACCCGACCCGACCCGACCCGATTTCTTGGGTGAAAACCCGAGTTAAATGGGTTCGGGTTCGGGTTCGGGTTTTACCCGATCACTTTCGGGTTCGGGTTTGGGTTTGGCCAAACCCGCACCCGAACCCTACCCGAACCCGGATCTGTATAAGTGAAACCTAAGTATTCTGCTTGTGCAGTACAATATATGCAGCATCTTGCATATTAATTTAACAGTAACATGGCAATTACAATGTTACATTACATAATATAGCTCTCTTCACAGTCTTTTTCAGGTCGGGTTTCCGAGTTCAACTGTTTGTTTGAGGTTGTGTGCGGGTGTGGGTACGGGTCGGGTGAACCCGAAACCCAATGGGTTCGGGTGTGGGTTTAAGTTCACCACCCATTTCGGGTTCGGGTGCGGGTGCGGGTGTGGGTTTTTGATTTCGGGTTTGGGTTTGGGTTTGGCAAAACCCGCACCCTACCCGACCCATTGCCATCCCTAGCTGGTGTATTATTTTGGATAGATCATTGGACAGGTCCGGGACCTTTCAGGCTCATCTTCCCTCGTGTATTTGCACTAGCTTCGCATAAGAGAGCCAAAGTTCTAGAATGTGGAACGACGGCAGGCCATAAATGGGTATGGAATATATCTTTTGTGCGGGACTTTCTGGGTTGGGAAAGAGAACAACATAACGACTTCCAGGCTGTTCTACAGCAATTGGTTCCTAAGCAAGGGGTAAATGCATATTCAGATTGCATTGTATGGAAACATGATAATATGGGTTTCTTTACTGTGAAGTCCCTTTGTGCAGTTGTTGAGGCACGCTGGTTCACAGAGGAGGGTTGGAAGGTTCCAAATTTATTAAGGCCTATTTTACCGTCAAAAATTGCTTTATTTATGTGGCAGGTGCAGAAAAACAGAATGGCTACAAAGGAGAACTTGGCGCGTCGAGGAGTGGCTTTGGAGGAAGGAGTGGCATGCGTGTTCTGTTCATCACAAGCTGAATCTGTGACCCATCTTTTCTTGCATTGTCCGAAGGTATGGATCTTATGGGTAGCTGTATTGTATAGAGAAGGTGTCTGGTGGACGATGCCTGGTTCTTTTCAGGTGTGCTTGGCAGAATGGGGTTCACTACGTCAAAGTACTTCAAGAATCCTCTGGGATTTGATCCCATATGCGATATGCTGGGTGGTGTGGCGGGCTCGTAATGATGTTATTTTTAATGACAAAGTGTATATTGCAGAAGAAGCGTGGGAATCTCACCTGTTTATGTTATTCTCTTGGATAAAGGCATGGTGGAAGGAGTGTCCTTACGGGGCCGATCAGTTTGCTAGAGGATTCACAAAAATTGATGTTATTGAAAAGGTTAGTGCTCGCTTGGCTGTGCCTTGGAAACCCCCGCAAGGCCTTACCTTAAAATTTAATGTGGACGGGTCTTTTCAAGCTGGTTGTGGTGGGGTCGGTGGGATCTTGAGGAATAGTGCGGGGATTGTGGTTGGAAAATTTTCTAGAAAAGTAGAGGTCCAGAGAGCTGATGAGGCGGAGGTCCTGGCCATTCTGTATGCGTTGCTTTTTTGCCAACAACATTTGATTGTTTCTGTGGAGGTGGAAAGTGATTCCACTTTAGCAGTTGGCTGGGTCAAAGGGGGAAAAAATAGACCATGGAAGCTCACAAATGAATTGAACATGATAGATTATTTAATGCCGCTGGTGGTGTGTAATGGGGTAAACCACATTTTGAGGGAAGGGAATGCAGAGGCGGATGAGTTGGCTAAACAAGGGTGTTTCTGTGAGGAGCCTGTCTGGTTATTTTTTGAGGTTTAATCTTACGGGAGGCTGGTTGTGAGTTGTTGGTTGGTATTTTTGTTTCTTTTGTTTGCAGGTAATTAGCAAAGACATCTAATATTTGCTCGCAATTTGCTGGAGTGTGTGCCGTGATCATGAAGTGCTGCTATAGTTATGTCCCTTGCTGTTTTGTTGTTGAGATTATTGCTGGTGCTGTTGCTGAAATTACTGTTTCTTTGCTGCTGCTGTGTTTGTTGTTGCTGATTGATGTTAGTGTGCTGATGTTGTTTTTTCTGCTGAACTTGGATCCTGGTTTGCAATTGCTGTTGCTGGATTTCTCGCTGGTTCTGTTTGCTGTTGCTCGAGTGCCGTTGTTTTTGTTGCTGTTGTTGCTGATTTGCTGGTGTGCTGTTGCTGCTATTGCATGATGTTGCTGTTATTGATTGATGTTGATGTAACTGATTGCCGTTGTTGTTGATCCTGCTGGTGCTGTTTGCTGTTTCTGTAAATGCTGTTGTTTTTGCTGTTGTTTCTTGCTGTTGCTGTTGCTGATTGATGCTGCTGCGTTCTTGCTGTTTTTTACGCGGATCTGGATTGCTGGTGCTGGTTATGTCTTGTTGTTGCTGGTGCTGCCGTTGAGGCGTTTGCTGCTACTGTTTTTCATTGTTTTGCTCTTAGGTAAAGGAACTTAGACCGGAGGAGGGCAACAAATGTATTGTTTTTTATTGTTTGCAGAATGACTAACCCAAGACAGTGGTACTCTTTTTCCTTGTTAGGTTTTTATCCCACTGGGTTTTTTCTAACAAGGTTTTAATGAGGCCTTGTCTTGGGTGATGTTTGTAGTCATTTTGCGGGTTGGTGGTGGGTTTCTATATAGCTCTGGGTTGTTTTTGAGCTAGTTTGTGCTTAGACAGATTATTCACTGTGTACTATTTCACCTAGAGTTATTTTGGCTCAGGTCTTTATATTAATAATATCCATTTAGCTTTCTAAAAAAAAAAATCAAGTATTCAACGGGTTGATTTATTAAATTTATATTTTATAAACATCAATGGTAATTTGGGAGTAGGTAAGGAGGGGAGAGGGGAAGGGAGAAGGAGAAGAAAGACGGGAAAAAATAAAAAATACCGTCTAGTGCAACAGTGGACCAAAATAAAAGTTGCCCACCCTAGTGGGCACCTTTTATAGTTGTAAATATTTACATGAATGATTTAATAACTTCGTCTCAATCAAAAAGAAGAGTTGATTTGCTTTTACTCTTGAAGTGAATGTCAACCTGATTTCATTTACACGGTATTCAAATCAATAAAGATTGATTCACACTTAAATACAAACTCCACATAGAGAAATAACGTGAGAGAAGAAATCATATACTATATACTATTTTTGAAAATAAAAAGTGGCAACTCTGATAAGTGTCACCCCTCACTCCATGTCTTTCTTCATAAGATTTCTCTCTCATACAATAATTAGTAGGTAAATGATGTCATTTTTATATTTTTTTTATTTTTTGTAATTTAAATATTAAATAATTTCATATTTTCGAAAATAATTAATGTATTAATATTGCATTTTATAATTATTAATGACATTAAAATAATTAACAAAAGTCAATTGTGACTTTTTTTTTAAAATAACTATTGTATTCATTTGACATTTAATGGTTTTAAATGACATTAAAATAACTAATAAAATTCAATTTTGACTTTTCTACCATTAAAATGTACGATGACAAAGTTTTTTTTAATAATTATGATTATTTTTTATATGATAAAAAATTTAATATCTTACGTTTAAAATGATATCAAATATGCCCTAAAAAATTGATATATCAAATAGTTTTAAAGGATTGATTTAGAAATTAACTCAAAAAATTCGTATTTTTTGTTTTTGTATATACATCTGGAAGATTAAAATGATTTGGTATATTGGTTCAAAGCATAAGAAATTAGAAGGGAAAAAAAAGAAATTAGAATATAACTAGGATTAGAAAAAAAAAACTTAAATAGGTGATATATGTATTTAAAAAAGAAAAATGAGAGGGGAAATATGAAAATGGTTAATGTATGCCAATAAAGTACTTTTATTTTATCCGTGCATGACGCGAGATCAATACTAGTATAATAATAATATGATAGGAAAATAAAACTAAGTTATAAGGAGATGAAATAGAAAATAGTATCCAAATATGGCCTAAACCGATAACAATGGTGACTCATAGCCAACATTTATGATGATTTTTTGTGCCTCCACATAAAGAGAAACTGGATCCCAAAAATGGATAAATATTGGTGTTTGGTGAGGTGGGGGTTTGGCCATATTTAAGAAACTACACGCTGCCATCCTCGTCCAATCAAGTCATAAAGTCAAAGAGAATCACATGGAGAATATAATACTAACTAACTTCAAGGGTTAATTTAGCCGATCATAATAGAGTCTCGTACCAAACAGGTCGGCGGTCACAAGTACGAATTTTACTGCTCCGAATCTTTACCAAACAGGTTGGTTTGATAGTTTTCTCTGTCTTGACTGCGGGCACCATTTCCCCGGTCCTAACCTAAATTTTAACAACAACAAAAAAACAATATAAGCGTTACAGTAACATTGTACTAAGATAACTACATTATTATCCTTAATTCATAATTCTTTGTGGATTGTGCTTGCGTCCCTATATAAATCTCTCTGCATGCAGCTGAGTTCAGCTGCAATCTTCAGAGTGGACGAAGCTTCCTTGCATTGTTGCATTTCTGCGAGTGCGCGCTGAAGAGACATCACAATCAATCAACTTTGCAATCTCGTTGGACCATCATCATCATCATCATCTGGTAAATAGATTCATCTCCTTTTTTCAAATTTCATGACTCATGATCCATGATGACACCACCACAATGCTGTTCCTTTCTCAGCCACTGAATGTGTATTGTATTGGATGAAACAAAGAAAAAAAGTGCTACCTTTTCAATTATTGTTTTTACCCTTTTTGAGGAACAACATCATAAAATTTCAAGAATAACACCAAAAACCCCACACAAACCCTGATTTCTATAGTTCACAGGTTGTCTTGTCTTGCATGCATCACGGTCTTTGCAGGTGTTGTGTTTGTTAGATTGTCTGTGTCTTTTGTGTGGTATTTATTGTGGGATTTTTCACTTTTCCATAACTCTTGGGAGTAATTGGAATTTGCAACTTTAATTTTGTGTTATTGGAATTGCAGCTTCTGTAATGTTATTGATCTTCTGAATTCTGTTTCTGTGGAAAGGAATTTGGGAAATGATTTAGCTTCTGATAGGAGTTAATCATGTTATTCTCTGTTCCATTCATTCTCTTATTTATTGCTCTGTTATTTTGCTTGAGACACCATTTCTAGATTACCCCTCCTCTCATTTTGCATGAAAGTTTGTGACTTTTTCTAACCCTTGCCTTTTCTTAGTAGAATTGCTCAATTCAGCATCTGAATTCTTGGGGAATTCACCTGTTTTCCCCCATTTCTGTTTTGAATTTTTGTTTTAATTTGGACTGGAGAGACTACAAGTGATAGATATGCATGTGCTTCTTGGATTCTTCCTATAATTTGTTGTCCCCCGAATCTCGTGAAAGCTTCGATTTTAATTGAAATACTGATCATTTTGTACCTTAGGAAACTTGGAGTTTTCCCTCTCTCTTTTTGTCAGTGCAAAATTTTGGAGTGCCTCTCAATTGAAGTTGAAACCTAAGTTGGTGGCAGAGAAATGTCACAGTAAATAAAATTTTGTTTAAAATTGGTTTCAACTTTTAAGTCTTTCTGAATTTCTTTGGTTGCAAATGGAGTTGGTGAGAAATTGAGAGTGGCAATTGATTTTTACTTTTTTGGCTTGTTTTATTTCCAGAGAAAATGGTAGCTAGAATTGTGGATCTTCGGTCAGACACAGTCACAAAGCCGACTGAAACAATGAGGACTGCTATGGCATTTGCTGAAGTTGATGATGATGTTTTAGGCTTTGACCCAACTGCTTTTCGCTTAGAAGCAGAGATGGCAAAGAAATTCGGCAAGGAAGCAGCTCTTTTTGTTCCCTCAGGCACTATGTCGAACCTTATATGTGTGCTTGCCCATTGTGATGTTAGGGGTAGTGAAGTTATTCTTGGGGATAACTGCCATATCTATATCTATGAGAATGGAGGCATTGCAACTATTGGAGGGGTGCATCCAAGAGTAGTGAAAAATAACAATGATGGAACCATGGACATTGACTTGATTGAGGCTGCTATCAGAGATCCAAAGGGGGAGCTATTTTATCCATCCACAAAGCTTATTTGCTTGGAAAATACTCACGCAAAGTAAGTAATTTATTTACAAAAGAATTTCTTTTAGATTCACTTTCATTGTGATCTTAATACCACAATAATTTAAATTTTCAACTTTGTACATGGGTCTTTGATAATTAGTTCTGCCTGCAGAAAAAAGAACTTAGGGTGCGTTTGAATAAACAGCTTCATAGCTGTTTTCTTTGGGTTTTAGAAGTCCTTTCCTGTTGTAAACTGATTCAAAATTCTAGAAGAATTATAACTAATACTTTCCCTGAATTCAGCTCTGGTGGCAGATGCCTTTCAGCTGAATATACAGATAGAGTTGGAGAGGTTGCTAAGAAGCATGGGTTGAAGCTTCACATCGATGGAGCCCGTATCTTCAATGCATCAGTTGTAAGAAATGTTTTGTTTATTCGTGATTTCTTTAAATTAAATGCCTTGATATAAAGTTTTATTGCGCATCAGATGATTTGGTTTGCTTTGTGAATATATGCATTTGAGTAAATAATATCTCACAGCAAATGGTCTCCAATAATAAACATAGAATGTAGAGAATCATGTCTTTATCGAGTCACTGTAACTGCAATGAAATGTTCAACGTCAGTATATGCAATTGCCAAGATAGAATATCTCCGGGAAATTTCTGTTAGTTTTCACCTCAGGGGCCTTGTGTTAGGCCCCATAGTAATTTGAGACGGATCAGCTGTAGATAACCGAAGGAGTCCCTTGGTTTTCATTTATCATACTAGAAGTTTTTCTTCTGTTAGAATCCTGATTTTGGCTGTTATTTTTCCATTAGTTGTATTTCTTACCTGCTATTCCTGCAAGGCCTATTCATAGAAAAAGGGAACTGCTTGGAAATATTTACTTCATTTAACCACAACTTCATCTATTGCCCTTTAGTTTCTCCTTCCTGCCAACATATGCAAAGAAATATGGAATCGCTTAACTGAAAATTTGATTTTTCAGGCACTTGGTGTTCCTGTGGATAGGCTTGTCCAAGCTGCTGATTCGGTTTCAGTATGTTTCTCTTTTCCTTTTATCTGGGCTTAAAGATTCAACAAGGCTTCTTGACACTGGCACTTATTGGAGCTTATTTAGTGCATTTCCTAGTAGATAAGCTCCAATAAGCCCATATCCAAACAGGCTCTGTGTCAATTTATTGAAGAAAGTTTCCGAGGACTAGTTACCTATTTCAAATCAAACTTGGTTACTTCTCCATCCTAGTGAATAATAAAAAATTTAACTGACTTATACTTCCTTTGAAAATATGATTTAGGTTTGCCTGTCTAAAGGTATAGGTGCTCCGGTTGGATCTGTTATTATTGGTTCTGAGAACTTTATCGCCAAGGTAGTTCAATTTTTTTGACAGATATTAATGAAAGCTATATTCTTCCTGAATGACCAATATTTAAGTCTAGTTGATATATTTTCTTTTAGGCTAGAGTTCTCCGGAAAGCGTTGGGTGGTGGGATGAGACAGATTGGCATCCTTTGTGCTGCTGCACTTGTTGGGTTACATGAAAATGTTGGAAAGCTGGAAAGTGATCACAAGAATGCTAGAACTTTGGCTGGTAAATGTCTTGCAATTTGAAATGATGCCACATGGTTCAGCATCTGTTTGAGGAATTATAATTTTATTTAAAAGTAAAAATCTTTTTCTTTTGAACTTGCTTTTCTCCTGTAATTTTTTTTCACTTCTTTTCAGATGGACTGAGTGAAATTCGAGGACTCAAAGTCGATGCCAGTTCTGTGGAGACCAATATGGTGAGTATGTATTATAGTGTAACTTATGCTAGTGTAAATGTTTCATTTCTCTGATTACTTTTGCTTTGAAGAATTTTCCATTATTTCTTAAGTTGTGATCATTGCTTAGTTTTTGTCCCTATTGCCAAGTGCCAACAACTTAAATTATGAGCAAGTATTTGTGAGCTCGGGCTATCATTAGAGCTTTGTACAGATCCATAACTAAGTCAGATTGAAGGTTCTACAAATGACAATTCTTTATTTATCTGTATCCTAACTGCTAAGTTTTTTCTACCCTTGATACCAGATATTTATTGGAATCGAAGGTTCATGGACTACAGCAGAAAAGATACGCAAGTACTTGGAAGAACGCAATATCCTTCTGATGAAAGATAGCTCTTCAAGGTCTTGTACTCTTGTTTCAGTTATACCTCTACAATATTCAATCTGTTATAAGTAATTGAAATAATTGTTAACTTCTAAATTCTGAGACTGTCTGAGATAGTGAGATTTAGTGCACTTAATTATCACAGGAATCAAGCACCCTTTAAAAATGATGTTTCAGTTGCTGTGTTTGTTATCTAGTATCTTCTTTTTTGTGCGTTCAAAATGTCAGAAGAAGATGACCATGTTGATCTTCTCTGTTTTTTTTATTAGTGTAATTTCTTAAGTAAATGTTGTTTATGAATGTGATTCTTTGACTCTTTCCATATGTGAAGTAATTTATTCATTTAAGATAGATAACTTTTCCACTTTGTGGACAATCTAATAAGAAAGAGGCTGATAACATTTTCTGCTTATTCCAGATTGAGAGTTGTCCTTCACCACCAAATATCAGCAAGTGATGTGCAGTATGCCTTGTCATGCTTTCAGGTGATGAGTTGAAGTCGATTATCCTCTTATTATTTAATAAATTTGTACATCCATGATTAGCCCAGTCTTGAGGAGGAGATAACCCCATCACAATTTCATTAAGCAAAATGCTTAGGACCTGCGAACATCCAGTATTAACCCGGTCTCAATGAGGTTGTTCTTCAAAGATTATCTCCTCATTGATGTCGGGTTAATATTAGATTTCTCAGTATGTAGACAGCTCTACAAGTCCTAAGCATTTTACTTAATAATCTTTGTTAATCTTTGAAAGATGACCTCACTGAGACCGGGACATGATAGTTCGGTATGTACAGATTCAATAAGCTTTGTTCTTTTCCTTTAAATAGCATATATTTTAGACATTGTTAGAAGATGAAACTTATTTGTTTTTGTTCAATATTGCAGCAAGCTCTACAATGTGAAAATGGCAATTAGGGGAGGATGGCAGTTTGTTGTCATATTTGTGCATGGAAAGGGGAATTTCAAATTCCATTTGTCTTTGTCTGTGTTAGTTACTTTGATGTACCCTAAATAAGTACAAGGATTTACAATGATGTTCCCATTGTGAATAACATCGTTATGAAGCTATTTTGTTTTGGTAGATACATCGTTATGAAGCTAATTAAGCGTATTGACTATTGAATTGCCTTCTGGGTTATTGTTAGGAATAGGGCATTAGTTTTGGTGCCATCTCAGTTGATTCTCATGCCATTCCTTTTTTTCACACTTTACTAAAATATCCTTAAAAACAATTTCCATCCCTTACGTATTCTCTTCCTATCTTTCAACAACCTCACCACCTCCATTCTCTTTTTATCCTTCACCATCCACCATCCTCTTCTTCTTCAATCTCCACCATTGTCACTACTATCCATCATCTTCCTTTTCTACATCAATCATAACATTCCCTCACCACCATCCTCTGCTTACATTAAACCTATCTCACCCACAATCATCTTCTTCAACTCATCCACCTACATCACTCACAATCATTTTGTTCATCTTACTCATCTTCATTGGTTCTTCAAATCTTCACAATCGAGGTTGGGCTCGCAATTACTCTTTTTCTTGGTGTTTTTCAACGTTTTTGGCCAAGTACATCGACTTTTTTTCGCACCCAAAGTAGGTGCGAAACACACTTTTTTTCCTGTCTGATTTTTTCTCACTTTTAAGTGCGAAAATCACCATGAATTCTCACTTAAAAGTGCGAAAAATCAACTTAAATTCACACTAATAAGTGCATGCTACAAAAATCACGAATGCAACATAAAATTCTCACTTATAAGTGCGAAAGTCACTGTGATTTCTCACTTATAAATGTGAATTTTTATTTTAACATAGGGTATTTTGGGTTTATGAAAAACTAAGGATGGCATTAAAATTAAGAGAGGATGGCACCGAAACCAATCCTCTAAGGAATAAAGTAATTTTTTTACGCTGGGCCAAAGGGGTGTTCACAATAAGGCCTATTTTCACAGAAACAGAAAAAATAGGTTTGGGGATGAAAATTTTAACAAGTTAAACAAATTTCTTTTTTGACCAAAAAAAAATTTTCTTTTAGTTGTTATATTTCAATGGCATTATATGTTCATCAACAATGAAATTATTATTAACCTTACAAAAATACTTTGACCTAGAATTCATCTAACATTAGCATCAACAAAGTTGACACTATTGCTTGTGCTGAAATAGTGGCTTACTTTAAATTAACGTTGGTCGCATCCAAAGCTAAAGTGGTCACTATTTTTTCAATCGAATGGACAAGAAGCTAATGTTTAAGTGGCACAAGTTTGAATTGTGTCAGTGTTGCATCGGCTCAGGCGATGTTAACCGACCAAAATTAGTGTCACGTCACATCTTGGTGAGGCTAGCTCTTTTAGCGAGGGTTTTTATTTTTCATCAGTTAGACTCGAACTCAAAACTTTACTCAAGGGAAATCAAACGCACCACATAAACTAATTACCATCCGTTAAAAAATCATTATAATTTTCTAATTACGCATGCATCATGGTGAATTATTATTGAACAACACGTGTATTTGGCGTTTATTCATACAGATGTGCAGAGTATCTCTCAGTAAAAAATGTCAATTGCAAGAATTGGCTCTATTGGCTGTAGTCATGCTAATATCTAGAAAGTAGTAAATAAAATCTGAACTAATTTTTTGTTGTTTTTCTTGTCCATTTTCTTTTTTCACTTAATCCTTGCTTCGATCGATTTACCCCTGTCCTCCTCCGACCGAGTCTCTGACCTCAACCAGGCTGCTCAGGTGACGGTTTTGTCCTTGCTGGTGTTTGTGGTTAGTGGTAGTTTCTTGCAGAGACTTGTGAGTGGGGTCTAGAGGACATGCATGGCCAAAATGCTGAGACTTGGCTGTGTAAAGCGCATAGGAAATTAATGTCAATTTCTCAATCACATGTTTATAGATCTTGCTTCAGACCTTCATTAACTATTGTTGTGCACTGCACGTAATGAATATATCATGATAGTCAGAGAGGCAATTGATGTTTAATTTCTATATCTTTATGTGATTTAATAAAGGATAAAACTGAAGAAGTGCACTAATGAATCCTCTGAACGCACATCGTATTATTTTTCATAAGATTAACCATGTGTGTTTCTTTTATATCAGGTATCATAAGTTTTTAGATTTAATCGAGAAAAAAGTGTACATGCACTTGGTTTCATTGATCATGAAATGCTTTACATAATATTGCTTATGGACATAATAGATTTCATGATGAATGAATGTGAAATGAAGTATGATATTTTTTTCACTGATTGCCAAGGTTTGTATTTCCTAAATACATGTATTAGAGACTATTTTGATGAGTGTTTTCCTTATAGTCATTCATCTAAATCATTATATACTAACAAAAAAATCACTTTCGTTCAACTAACAATTATCATACATCTATGACTTTTTTTTTTGACAGTACATCTATGACTTGTATAATTAGAAACTAGTGTTATCTATATATTTTTCCCCAACTTATACATTCGAATCTAAAATGTCCCTGATTTTTTTTTAATTTAAAATGTTGCATCTACATCGTCAAGTTTATGTAGCATATTTTATTTTTATTTATTATTTATTTATAGGTTACCGTTTATCATTTTGTGGTTACCATTTTTATTTATCAATAATCAGTCCACGTAGACGATCATATGAGATTTTCACATCTGCTTTAATCTCTCAAAAATTTCTTTCATCAAATTTAATCATTCTTCTGTTTTCCTCTTCTCCTTCTTCTCATTCCTCTTGAAAAGTATTAGTAGGATGAGTTACAATCACTTTCATTTGACCATAAAGATTAACTATATTCGGTGTTTAAATCTAAACTATCTAGACCCAAAAAATTTCGCTGAAATGCAAATTTAAAAAACTTGAGATAGAACGGGTCAATAGAGAGAATTGTTGGGGTTGATTGCAATGTAAGTCCCACATTGCTAATGAAGGAGAAAAAAGATCAAGTTATGCATTTTGGAGAAGTCCCACATCGCTTAGATTAGTGAGGGGTGGGAGGGTCCAAGACTATATATAGGGATCTCAAGCTCTTTGTTTCAACACACCAAAAACATAAAGTAGTAGCACCTGAAAACACTTTAAGTTTATATTTGTGTTTTCTTTTCTCTTATGCTCTTGTTTTATAGTATTGTGAGATGTAATTCAAATATTTACTTTGGAGAGTGTGGGTGTACTGGGGTCATGGGGTGGTTGAGGGTGAAGTCTATGTGTTGTAACAATTTTCACATAGTGTTTATTCTCTGATTGTCGGTTTTGACAACGGCCGTGATTTTTTCTCCGGTTTTAAAGTTTCCATGTTATATTCTTGTGTTGTTCATTGCTCTCCTATTTTTATTTTACTTCTTCAACTATCTTATTCCTAACAAGAATCGGGTCCTACACACTCTAACAAGAGCCCTCTAACTTACACGACCCAAATAACAAGAGCCCTCTAACTTACACGACCCAAATAATTATCAGACATTTTTACAACTTTCTCGTGTGTGCATGGCCCACCCACTGAAAATTTTAGTGAACTTTTCATCAAGTTTATTTAATTTAATTTGGTAGGTGATTCTACACGCGCCAAATCACACGCACACACTGGTTTCTTGAATTTCTGTATTCTCGAGAGAGGGAGAAAAGTTCATATATGCTTGGATACCATGAGACACTAATATTTTATACCTCCCTTCAAGGCAAATGTAGCAACATTGTGAAACAGAGGACACCTTATATACTTACAGGGAGCCCTTTTGTTCCCTGGATATGAAGCGGGGACCAGAGAAAGAATTACTCATCTTTTAAATGCTCTATTTTATTTATTTATTCTTTCCATTTTGAGTGCAAAGCTAGTTAATTTTCTTCAACTACGTATACACTAACATAGATCTATCCATTTATTGGCCCCTACCACAACCACATGAGCCTATATATACTGGCCATATCCCCAAAATCACCCATGGGGGCCTGCCCCTATTTCTAGGTTTTGAGATTACAAATGTTGGGGATGATCTGTTTTTTACTCTATATGGTACACAACGGATATCAAGACTCGTACCATTTTTAACAATATCAATACCAATTCTAGGCCTGTTCACAAAGCCAAGGCCCAGCCCGGCCCGATCCGCACCTGAATAAATCGCAATCAATTGGGTGGGTCAGGTCAGATGACGGGCTGATGATTAGATGAAGAATCATATATAGTTTAGGTGGTATGAATCGGTCAGTTTCGGTTTGGGATCCTTCATGATTGAACCGACCGACTAGCGATGGAAATAAAAAAACAGGTAATTTTCTATCAACGACTAGCCTATTCTCCCCTTAATTAACTAGACATTTCTTTCTCATTCACCATGAAAAAACCCTAAAGCCACCTTTCCCTCTCAACGTCGCCTCTCCCTCTCTATCTTCTTAACACCGCCTCTTCTCTCCCTCTCCTCTTACTTCACTTCCTGTTCATGGCAAACTCTAGAGGCGTTGTACTAGTCCATTTCTCTTCTCCCCTTCCCAGCCATTGCAAACCCTAACCCTAGTGTCATCGTCGTCAACGAGTAGATCCAAGGCCATCGAGATTGAAGTGTACTCCTCAACAAGTAGATCTATGGCTTCAAAGCACATCCTCAACGACTATATCCTTTGTGCCTTCACAACACGCTTCACCTCCACCTCACTATGGACTTGCATGCAAGAAGAACGTGGTGTTGAAGATGAAGAATGTTGTCAAAAGAAAATTACTTTAACATTGACATAAAAAATTGATAATCTATATGATATATTAAGCCTATTTAAGATTATTGTCAAAAGAAAATTACTTTAACAAAGGCCACAAAATGTCTATACACGGCCTAGGCCCATACTAGCTAGATTGATTGATAATGCTCATGACATGTGGACAGGTGACAAACTTTTTCATATGTTAAAGAATAAGGTTAATTTTTTTTTTCCAATTACTCCATCCATCCCTACTTGAATTGTGAGCTCATTTTAACATAACTATGTTTATTAAGAAAACATGTCATGATAATTAATGCATTAATTTTTTTATGTAATCTTTCACATTTACTGTTAATTAATGTATTGAGTAATGTGAAAATATTAATTATTATGGGTATGTTCTTGGTGATGATGAATGACGAAGAAGAAAAAAATGAAGATAGAGTTCGGGTGGAGAAGAAAATCAACAATTTTGATTTTAGTCCCTCTATTATTCACGTAAGTATTAATAAAAAAATTGGAAATAGCCGTGAAATTCCACATTACAAATGATGCCTGTGTGGATGGGTAAGTGTGGTGACACATCATCACTAAATTGGTCAAATGGACCAAAGCATGGTTATTTCCGAAAATTAAGGATGTATTTCTAAGGAAAAAATTTGAGAGACTAATACCAATTATTAGTTATTTTGTAGGGACTAGGAAAATATTTTTGAAAAGAGAGAGAACCGAAACTAAACAGTTAAGAATGAAAACAACTTTGATATATTTACACCCCACTTTCTCTTCTATTTCATTTTCACCAATTTTTTTTCATATATCTTTGTTCTTTTCTCATCACATCACGCATCAGATTCCTCTCTCTCTCTCTCTCTCTCTCTCTCTCTCTCTCTCTCTCTCTCTCTCTCTCTCTCTCTCTCTCTCTCTCTCTCTCTCTCTCTCTCTCTCTCTCTCTCTCTCTCTCTCTCTCTCTTCTCTCTCTCTCTCTCTCTCTCTCTCTCTCTCTCTCTCTCTCTCTCTCTCTCTCTCTCTCTCTCTCTCTCTCTCTCTCTCTCTCTCTCTCTCTCTCTCTCTCTCTCTCTCTCTCTCTCTCTCTCTCTCTCTCTCTCTCTCTCTCTCTCTCTCTCTCTAAATATATATATTTGCGTGTGAGTGTATAGAATGTGAACAAACAATTTTATGAGTGTAATTAGTGCATCAGGTGTGCGTGTTACAAGTAAAATTAGCATATGGTAGTCTGACGCCAACATTCAGAACCACGAAATGAGTGGGGCCCAATTAACCATAGCGTCGGTTACTGTTGTTGCTAATTTGGCCTATGAATGTAGCTAGCATCAGCCATAAATTGTTGCTAACTATGGCCCTGTGGCAGGTGAATGTTAGTCAAAAAGTTATTTTAACGTTTGTCGCAACCAACAGTAATTTACATTAAGTCGATGCTAAGTGTCATCGATCGGTTTGACCAACGACTAAAACAAGATGATTTTTTATAATTTCGCTCAGTCTAAGATTAGCCAATGTTAAAGAGCTAAAATTAGAGTCGACAACGAGACCAACTAAATTAAGTATTAATTGTGGTGTCGATCCTATTATACGAAAGGCTATTTATGTGTACCTCTTTATTTCTTATGCTGAATCAGAATGTTACATCTATATATCTATCTATCTATACTATATATAAAGGGAGAGTATGTGCAGCCTTAGGGGCAAACTTGTCATTCCACAATTAATTCAAAAAACTATGAAAGTTGGGCATGGATATTCTTGTAAAAATCAATTTATTTCACTTAAATTAAATCTCAGCCGTTGATTCATAAGCAACTTCAAATTGCCTAATAATTATTTACCAAAAAAAGTGCCTAATGAAAAAAAAACCATTCAAATTCCTAGAACCTTTAATGCAATTTAGAAGTTATATAAAAATTAAGAGATTAATTGACAAGAAGTTAAAAAAAATTGTAACCTTCAAAATTGGTTTAAAATCCTTCATCAAAGTATCTAATTATGACATAAAAATAAATAATTAAATCCAAGAGAAAAAATCATTCCACTTCTACAACTTCATTCTCATTTACTTACTATATAAATAACAAAAAAGTCTTCATCTCAACACACAATTACCCACTCAAACATCTTTATCTTTGAAATGGTTTCTCACACTTTAGCATTGTTGCATATGCCTCAGTCTCAAAAATAGATAACTTGGTTTGCAAAAGAACCATTGTTTATCTCTCTCAAATTGAGGCTAAAAGATAAAGCTCGCAAGTCGCAAACATAATTCATCAAACTATGGATATTCGACCAACGACACAAGTAAGTTTCGTACATATCAATGTTTTAATTCTTTCTTTTTTATCATCTAATTTTTTCTATAAGTTTAACAGTCATAAATCCACCTTTTTCATATAATGTCCAATTCCAACATAGAATCAAATCAATCGAGTCAAGAAACTTTTGCGAGGATTCAACAATCTAACATTTCTACCGGTAAAACAACTTTTATTTGAGTTATATTGGGCTGGTGTTTGGTTAACTAAATTGCTTTTATATATTCTCTAAAAATCTTTTCAATTTAAATATTTGTAGAAAACATTGTACTAGAACAAAACACAAATGTGTGAATCTCTCATGTCAAGGTCTTGGTGCGAAGCAGAAATTCACCGATTCAAAGAAACCATGTTGATGGCAAATGAACCTCTACAAGAATTTAACAACCTTGAACTGTAGTCTCCCCCTTTCAAACTGTAGTCTTTTTTTTAATAAAATGTGATCTATGTCCAAAGTGCACTTTTAGATATTTTTGGTTTTGTTTAGGTTGTTACCATTGTTCACTATTTTGGGGTGTGTTCAATGTTGTGAAATCAATTAAGATGACGCAGCAAAAGAGAGAGCTGTAGAAAGTAGACTTTGACTTCCATGTTGGATGTTTTATTAGATTTGAATTGTCACCTTAGAGTTGTTTCTGAGTGATCTAACAATACCATTCAGGATAGAAATTTTTGACATAGAAAGTGGTTCACTATTATCACCACTCCCATTTTCATCCGGAACTTCATTTGACTATTCCATTGGCTACCTTGGTATCAAGAGAGTCAAGCCATCTTTCTGAGTACAATAGAATTTTTTAGTTCAGTCTCTGTATTATTAAGTAAAATTTTCATAAAACAATACCACTGTAAGACCCAAGTTTTTAAGCTTAGAATAAGTGGAAGAGATTTCCATTTACGATTAGGCTTGATGTATCGTGAAAGGAAACCTGAACAAGAGTTTACCAAATGAAATAAATTTATGAAGGAGAAAGTTCAGGAAAAGTCAAAGGATCGTATCGAAGTCGATAAAAGTTATAGCACGATCGTTTTACGCTTAAACCTAGGTCAGAAACCCTAGTATATAGCTAATTTTCACTTTTAGGCACGACGGAAGTTAATTCCAAAAATCTTCAGAGAAATGTTAGAACTTCTCTTTTTCCATATATCACAATCGTTTCGAGGCGAAACTCTAGGATCTACGAACGTCCGATTCCAATCATCGGAAGTTTGCCGAAACCGAATCCCTGGTATTTCAAAACCCTAGAATTTCTCGACGATGAAGACTTTTTCTATTCAGAGCTTCAAATGAATATTCTACACGCGTACACCCATTTCTCTTGATGATTTCAATCTTTCTTCCGAATGAAGTTTTCCATTCCGACATTCGATGGAAAAAACAACTTATCGGGTAAAATAGTTTTATACCGACTATGCTTTAGTTGCCAAAAATACAAAGAGACCTCATTTTAGTTTTGGAATTCTTTCGCCAAAACATATCTATTAATTCACGGAGTATGACGCCGGAAAAATCAGATTCGCGAAACTTTCATTTTCCCGCGAATTTCCAACCTTTATATATAGCAAAGAAAGGAAGAAAAACTCAAATTTTCCTCCATTTTCTTCATCAAGGCCGCGAGTTCTACAAGGGAGGGAGAAGAGAAGATTTTCTTCATCGTTTGCTTGATCGTCGATCAATCAGTTGCTATTTCAAGGCTTCGAGGTATAGTCGCTAATCCTTACCTCTGATCGCTTTTTCCATAGCTTTTCTGTAGAGTTTTCTGAGCGGATAGTTTATGGGTTTTTGCAAAACTATCCTGAATCTTTCATTTCTGATTCTAAATCTCTTCCTTATGCGCCCAAGATCACTTCTGCCGGATTAGATTTTCCGTTATGTCGCCGGAATTCCGCCGGAATCAATTTTAGCCTTAAATACCCATTTTGGAGTTTTTGAGGTAAAGCTTCAACCTTTAGGCTAAAAACTATCGCCTTAGCTTAGTGTTAGTAGGATTAGTTGTCATAAACGTCGTTAGTAACGTCCCTGCAAAATTTGGTTTTTGGGATTTCAGTTTTGAAATTTCTAAGTTAAAAATCATGACCAAAATACCCCTGCGACAGTTTTTGATCCGATAATTTTTCCGAGTTCAGAATACCCTTAGTTACGGCTAATGAAAGCATAGGAACCAAGTTTGATCGAAGAAAAATCGAGCCCCACAATTGTGAAAAGTGGCCGAGCCCTATAGGGGAGGAGGGGGAAAATTCCTTTTCCGAAAACTTGTCCTTTCGCGCTAGATTATCGTACCTCGGAGTATGAACTACTTCGTGTAACCTTAGTGAGCATTGATAGCTTAGTTTCCGATAGATTTTGATAGAATTTTGTGGTTTTACTTTAAAGGTTCTTTTGAAGAATTTCCTGAAGATCAAGGAGCTCATTGTGAAGGAACGTTTGAGGAGAACGCTGGAATAACTAGAGGTAAGGGCAACTTACCTTACTAGCTAATGCTTTAGGTGTCGACGAATTCGACTTGATTTATTGTTTATGCACTTGTTTGTGATTGACTGGGAAAAGTTTTCTGAGGCTTCGGCTGACAATGTAGATGATTCATCTACTGAATGTTTTTGGAGATTGACTTACATGCTATGTGCTATGTGGGTAATCTAGGATGTGTGGTGCATGCCTTATATGCTAAGTGCTATGTGGTTATTGCTTATTATGTTGATATATGACATGTTGATTGATGGTGCTGAGTTATTTATGCTTTAGCAATGAAATATGAGTTTCTGAATAGTGAGAATAGCGGGCAGGTCATGCCGATTTTATTTTGAGAGTTTTGAGAAAGTTCGATAGGACGAATGAGATTCGGGCCTTGTTATGGTTTTTCATGGATCGAGACATTCTCTGGAGTCATTTGGGATTTGGAGATCCCGAAAACTTATAAGATTCGCGATAAGATTAAAAGGATATTATTTTGTGAAGAAAACTCATAAGACCTTAAACAACCTCTAAATCTTTAAGTAATGATGATAATCTCGAAGGAAGCTTAGGAGTCGAATCTTAGTTTTGGAAAACGAGAAGTGTCGTCAGATCCAAATGTTGAGATATTGAGAGGTTTTGAGTATGTTGATACTCTTGTGCTCTGGGAGCAGTTGTGTTGTTGGGCTATCTGAGAGATAAGCCGGGAAACGGGTAGTTTCCGAGCATGTTGATGCTCTTTGCTCGTTGAGCAGTGTTGACCATCGGATAGAGATGAGTCGGATGATTTGGAGATCATCATGAGATACAGTTTATACCTTCGGGTACAGTTTATACCTTCGGGTACTGTTATGCCTTCGGGTACAGTTTATGCCTTCGGGTACAGTTTATGCCTTCGGGTACAGTTTATACCTTCGGGTACAGTTTATACCTTCGGGTACCGTTTATGCCTTCGAGTACAGTTTATGCCTTCGGGTACAGTTTATACCTTCGGGTACAGTTTATACCTTCGGGTAATTCGGACATCGACGGGGGATATGATCGACCGTGAGGTTAGGATCGACCTGTTGATTGTCGGGCATAGCGGAGGGAAAATTCGACCCGCAGGGTTAGGACTGATCCGGCTATGTCAAGGTTGTAAGTGACACTCGGGGGTTATGGTCGACACAATGCCAGTGTTAGGACCGACTCAAACGTGCCCAGCCTATTCTTTCTGGAACCGTCGAGAGTGACGTTGCATTGACATATCATGCACTCTAATTGTATCGTTATGTGTTTTGACGAGTTGATGTTGATAAACATCGTTATGTGTTTTGATGAGTAGATGTTGATAGATATCGTTATGTGCTTTGATGATGGAATTGTACTAGAGTGTTGATAACATGTTATGTTTAAACCTTAGGGTAGACAATGCAGAACTTATATGTATATAGACAACATATATATATATACCCCTTATACTTTATCTGGTGTCTTGTATTCTCTATCCTATATTCCGTAAGTTGACCCTTGCACGTGCTACCTGTGTTTGGGGGGCTATGTATGCCCTTTTTGTCAGATGTCGTTGGTGGATTCTTCCGTGATTCCTCGTCGTTTCGGGAAAGACCCGGAGCGAAATGACTACTATTGAGCCTTCGACGTGGACCCGGACTTCATGCATGACCAGATGGGAGTCGATGATGGAAGTATGGGGGATGGGTGATTAGAGTCTATTAAGGTTGGGTGTTAGTGTCCTAGCTCTGACTTATTCTTATTTTTGAGGGCTTGTGTTGCTGACACTTGACCTAACATTTTGGGATTGTACATTTTGCCTACGGGCATTACACTTTTCTACTTTCCGTCATTGGAGGTTACTCGTGACGAGGTCGCTATTTACAGCGGGGGATGCTATATATATTGTATATTAGTTCTGTTGCCTTTCGCATTTGGGTTTTATTTAATTCAGTCTTGTCTTAGTTATTATCAAAAAAAAAATATTTACGTTTTTCCGCATTAAGTTTACTTTTGGTTACTAAAGTGACGCCACCGAAATCGGGGTGTTACAACCACCATTAAGATAACATGATTCTTTTCCAAACAATTTCTTAGTAGAATAATTAGTATTCATGAGTCATTCGGTGTTCATATGTTTGTCATTTTCTATGGGATGAGAAATAATTAATAGATTGCTTACAAAATAACAACAATGTGAATTTAATCTTCCTATGTTCTATCCTTCGTTAGACTCGCCCCATAAACTCAACAACAACAGACGTAGGAACCATGCTAAACTTATTGAAATTAGAAATAAAGTTAAAAATATAATTAAAAATGGAACAATAAAATATAAATTGATAGTCAATGGTAAAATACCAATTTGCTATTTAACTTTTGTTTGAGTAGTTTTTTGGTACCTATTTTAATATTCAGTTTATATATCTCATAAGCACAGTCAATTTATTTTTTATGGTCTTAGTATGATTGACATACCTTAACTGATAACAATATCTATAAAAATGTCAATATAAGGATGAAAGATTAGGATTCTCAAGAAATTCTGAGTTGAATAAACTGAAATGACAAATCGAAATATAGAAATCATGATAATGACATAATTTAATTGACCTACAGTAGATATGTTTAGTTTCATGATTCCAACGTGTATGTACTCAATTAAGTAGCATAATAATAATTTTATTGGACATTAAAAAAAATTAACGGTGTTGTTTCAAATAAAATTACTAAATGCTATGTAACACAATTAAGTGTATTAAAAATTTGAAACTGATGTCAATTAATACGTAGGGGTTGTGCACAAGTATGAATGTGCAAATGATTTGATTAAATTAAAACATAGGAGAGTTAGAAAAGTGATGGAATCCCAAGGGGATTTTGGTGAAGCTTACAATTGAATAATAAACGTACATAAATTAATAAATTAATATTTTTTAATGGTTTTAGACACATGCTTTAAGTACTAACTTGCCACTACCTCTTTTTTTTTATAGGCAAATGTTAGTGGTTAGTTGTTAGTAATTACAAATGTACTTTCTCAGGGTTCGAACCCTAGACCTCCATCTCCACTACATCTCTTATGAGAGTAACTTTTTAACTTCTCTATTTCTGCTCATCCACGTGTCTCTTTGTTTTGTTTTAACTAAAGACTATTAATATGTAGGGGTTGTGCACAAGTATTAATGTGCAAATGATTTGAATAAATTAAAACGTAGGGCGTTAGCAAAGTGATGAAATCTCAAGGGAATTTTAGTGAAGCTTACAATTGAATAATGAAGGTACATAAATTAATATATTAATATATTTTAATATATTTGTAGAAATATTCTTACTAACTTGCCACTACCTCTCTCTTATGAGAGTAACTTTTTAAATTCTCTATTTCTACCCACCCATGTGTCTCTTTATTTTTGTTTTAACTAAAGATTGTGTAACACCATTAAGTCTATTAAAAAAAATAAAATCGATGTCAATTAATACGTAGGAGTTGTGCACAAGTATTGATGTGCAAATGATTTGATTAAATTAAAACATAAGGGAGTTAGCAAAGTGATGGAATAAAAAGTGGTTTTTAGTGATTTTTTTTTTGAAACAGTGAAACTTACAATTGAATAATAAAGGTACTTAAATTAATAAATTAATATTTTTTAATATAATTTTAGAAATGTTCTTCAAGTACTAACTTGCCACTAACTCTATTATGAGAGTGACTTTTTAATTTCTCTATTTCTGCCCACCCATGTGTCTTTTTTACTTTATATATAGTCATTGTTAGAAAATCAACATTTGGCATCTCAGATTTATAAACCATTTCATAAACTATGTACACTATTTTTAAGCATAGGAGATGGAAATGTAGGTAAGCAGATAGAATATGAAACAATCATGGACATCCCTTAGAAATTTTTGGTCTCACATTCAGGTGATCCAATGGCTTCTATTGTCAAGTCTACTTATCTATCTTTCCTTCAAAACTACAAAGATCCAATTTTTTCAACATCGTGCTATTTTAGCTCCTACTAATGAGATTGTTGATAGTTTGAACGAATACATGATATCATTGTTTCTTGGAAAAGAGAAAACTTATTTGAGTGTTGATAACACATGTTTATCATACAACAATTATGAGATCCCAGATTATATCCACACACCGTAGTTTTTAAACACAATAAACTCTTCAGGTTTGCCTATGCACACTCTTTTGTCATGACAATAAATAAAAGTCAAAGACAGTCTTTAAAAAGGGTGAGGTTATATTTTCCAAAATTGGTGTTTTCACATGGCCAGTTATATGTAGCATTCTCTAGAGTCATGCATTGTAAAAGATTAAAAATTCTCATTTGCGATGGTGATGACATCAATTCTCATAGTACTTCAAATGTAGTTTACAAAGAGATATTTCGCAAGGTCATATGAAGAAAATTGTGAGACCCAAGTTTTTAAGCTTAGAATAAATTGGTAAAATTCATATTCACGATTAAGTTCGATTTAACGTGAAGGAAGAATACTGAGCAAGAGTTCATAAAATGGAATAAATTTATGAAGGTGATAGTTCAGGAAAAGGTTAAGGATAATATTAGAATCGATGTAACTTATGACGCAAGAATCATTCGCTTATACCTAGGACAAGATCATTAGTAAACGACTAATTTACCTTTAAAAGAGCGATAGAAACAATTTCCAAAAATTTTCAGATGTATGTTAGAATTTCTCTTATTCCTTTACATGACAAGCGTTTCGATACGAAACCCTGGGATATACGAACGTCCGATTCCAATTCTCGGAGGTATGCCGAAACTAAATCCCTGATAGCTCAAGAACCTTAAAATAAACCGACGATGAAGACTTTTTATATTCGGAGCTTCAAATAAAGATTTCACACGCGTACACCTATTTCTTTCGATGTTTCTAATCTTTCTTCAGAAGGAAGATTTCTCATCCGACATCAACTGCAAAAAGTAGTTTTTCGGGTAAAATCGATTTACACCGACTTTGGATCGTTTGCTTTAAGTCCAAGAAACCTGTTTCGAGTTCTGGAATTCTGTCGCCAGAACCTATCTTAGAATTCACAGAGGAATGCGCAGGAAAAATCGGAATCGCGAAATTTTGATTTTCCCGCATTTTCCCTCACCTATAAATAGGTGAGAAATGAAAAAAAATTCATCACCACCATCACCAAGAGGCCGCGAGCTTGAGAGGAGAAAGAGGGGAAGTGATTTTCGTCGTTTATTGCCTGATCGTCGCACTAACAGTTGCTACGCGTAGACCTCGAGGTGTAGATGCTATTCCTTACTTCTGATCGTCAATTCTGTCGTTTTTCTCTATGTCTTTCTGTGCTCAAAGTTTTGAGCTTTTTGTAAAACTGTCCGAATAACTTGATTTCAGTGTCTAAACATATTCCCTACTAACCCAAGAGAACTTTTAGCGGATTACATTTCGCCGAATCTCGCCGAATCGTCGCAGAGCTTCAAATTATGCTCAAATACCCATTTTCAACTAAAGTTTCGTTCTTTGGATTAAAAACTCTTGACTGAGCTTAGCGTCAGTAGGATTAGCTGTTATAAATGTCGTTAGGAACACGCCCATCAAATATGTTTTTCAAAATTCCGACTTTCAATTTCTGAGCTAAAAATCTTGGCCAAAATACCCCTAAGTCGCATTTCGAATTTTAAATTTTTCTAAGAGTTTCCCTGGCCTAGATATCGCCTATGAATACCTAGGAATTGAATTAGATCGAATAAAAAGAAGTTCGGGAAACCTTATTTTGATAGTGGCCGAAACTTATTTGGTATGGTACCGTGTCCAAAAACAATTTTTGGGTCTGTATGACCTGAGTTATAGCATAGCCCTTTCAATTGTCGAAATTTTGGCGTCGGTTTTGTGTCATTCCGAGTTCTGTAGCTCGAGTTATGCACGTTTTAGCGAATAAAGTGTTTTGGTACAAAACTTGAATCGAGTCAAAACTCATCCATTCGGGGAAAGCCTTCCATTCGTGCCTAAATGTTGCACTCTGAAGCTTCTTGAGCTTTGTCTAACGTTAGTTAATATTGTTTCGGTTGTACCGACTTATTTTGATTGATTTTTGCCTTGTTTGCTCTAAGGTTCGGTTTTGGAAACCTTGGGCTTGACTGAGCAAGCTTGTGAGCGTGACTTACACCGTGATTCTGGAGGAACTAGAGGTGAGGGCAACTTACCTTGCTAGCTAATGTTTTAGGTGTCGATCAATTCGACTTAATTTATTGTTTATGCACTTGATTGTTGATTCACTGGGAAATGTTTTCTGGGGGCTTCGGCCGAGTGAACAAATTGAGACGTGTGTCTCCGTTTTCTGAGGCTTCGGCCGACATTGTCGATTGGGATTTACTTATCGTTTTGATTGTTGTTGATTGATTCACATGCTATGTGTTATATGGTTAATCATAGGATGTGTTGATATATGTGTTTATGATTTGACTGTTGTTATGTTTGAATATTGAACTGAGCTATATGCCATTATTTCTGTTGAGTTTACGATGTCTTGCATATGCTCTATTGAATTGTACTGACTTGAGACAGTACATGATTATATGATTTCGGAGTGTGGGAAAACGTGATGTTATGCATTGCTAATGACGAGGTTTGGGAAATGTTAGGCAGATTCTAACCTGAGGTCTAAGCCATTGCCATTTTAGGATCGAGACCTTCTCGGGAATTATTTGGGTTTATTGGGATCTTCCAACTTATAGAGTTTTGAAACAAACGAAACCAGAACTTGATTTGTAAATGAAATTCATAATACACTAATCAAAGATAGAACACTTTTAAATAATGATGATAACCTCTTGGAAAAGACTTAGGATGTGAAAATGGTTTGGAAAACGGGAAGGGTCGACAATCTAAGTGTGAGGAAAATCCTTGAGTGCGATAGCACCTTTTGCTCCTTTAGCGGTTTACCTAGCCATCCAAAAGATGAGCCAGGGACGATTGGAAAGTCCCCAAGTGCGAGTGCACCATCCTTGCTCATTAATTGAGCAGCCTTTCGGCCATCGAGCTGATGAGCCTGAGTAAATTGAAAAGTCACTGAGTGCGAGCAACATTCTCCTTGTTCGTTGAACAGTCCATTTGGCCATCGAGCTGGTGAGCCAAAGTAACTTGAAAAGTCACTGAGTGCCAGATGCATTCTTTTGCTCGTTGAGCAGTTTGGTTGGCCATCGAGGCGGTGAGCCAAAGTGACTAGGAAAGTTACCAAGTGCGACTAGCACTCCTTTGCTTACTTTAGGGTATTGTAGAGACAATGTACTCTAGCTAAACCCGCGTACCTTGGTGAGGACGTTTCTTTGTTTGGCTAACCATATTGCATCCATGCATACATTTCTTGAAAAGTGTGCTGCTTTCCGAAGGACGATCTTAGATCGGACTTCATAGGAGCGTGCTGCTTCACAGGAGCGTGTTACTTCATAAAAGCGAGGTGTTTTAGCGGAGCTAGTGATAAGTGCCAAATTCACCATGTTTTCCATCATATTTTAGGCACTTATCTATTGTTATTATGGTAAATTTCTTATAAGTTAACTCTTTTTTATGTGGATTATGTAGAAAATGATTTCAATCTCAATTTGAGTTGTAGGGTGAAGAGTATTAGAGAAAGTGCATGATTTGAATGAAAGAAAGCTTGTAAATGAAGAAATCCACTTAACCTTGAAGAATCCCACTCAAGAACTTTGAAATATCAAGAAATCAACCTTGTTGTTCCAATCATGCTTAGCATGTGTTCCAGGGTGCTAAGCATCATCTGGCAATGGAGACTCCTTCAGCATGAAGTAACAGGGTGCTAAGCGTTTAAAATGGAGTGCTAAGCATCATCTGGCGGTGGGGAATCCTTCAGCATGAAGAAACAGGGCGCTAAGCACCTAAAGTGGAGTGCTAAGCACCCTGTAACAGATCTGCAATGCTATAAAACTCAAAGTTCAGCACAAAACAGTGAGTTCACGAAAATCAGAGATAAATACACAAACCCATCACTTGGGGAAAGGGAGAACTCAAAGGAGATCATCAAGGGTGACCTAGGAGGCTAGAGAGAAGGCTTTGGAGCCGATTTCATCGCCGGGGAACCGTCACGGATTCGGTTTTTCATCGTTCTTCTTCTCTTTTATGATTGTAAAGCTATCCGTGGAAATGGATAGCTAATTTCTCATTTGTTGGGATTAGAACCAGTTGTTTTAATGTTCATGTAATCTATTAGATTTCCTTTCATGCAAATTTCATGCTTCTATGTTAAAGAATCAATGGTTTTCTCTTATGCTTCAAGTTATATCTTAGGTTGATCCCCTTGGGTATTTTGATTGATTCAAACTTGTGTAGGGAACTCACATGATCTTGAGTCTGAACTAGAGTTAATCATATGTTTCTTTTCCATGATTCAATGATTTTTACCTTGTGCTTCATGCTTGTTTTGGATTGATCACCTAGAACATGAATTTAGATTTAATAGGATGGTGGGAACTAACTATTTAAATCTGAATTAGGTAAAATCATCTAATGATTCTAAGGTCTAGGGATAGGGTTAGATCATTAGTCTATTCAAACATCCATGCTTAATGCTACTCACTATTGTTAATCGATCAAGGGATTGAAGGTTAATATAGGGAGTTGATAATCTTCTACACCGGGGGACTGGGTAGTAAGATAAGAAATGGTGGGAGGAATCAATTGCATAGAACGATATTTGTATGTGAATCAATAGAATACATAGAGGTCAAACAACGAAACTCTAATCCCAGCAAAACTATATACCTTGGTGAATCCAATTACTTTATCTGCTTTCTTTATATTTTCATGTTCTTAAACAAACCCCTAATATCTCTGTTAACCATCATTTGAGTTTGTTAGCTATTGAACGGCATAAGTATTACACCTCCCAGTGGATACGACAAAACCCTTTACTATACTACAATTGAGTCTTGAGAGATTCGAACGTAGAGTGGTAAAAAATCTTTCAACAGCTAGATGCTTGGTTTGTCCCATCCATCGAGATGGTGACATTTTATCCGGATCATCTTTTGAGCATGACATTGCATTGGCACGCCATGCACCTAACTATATTTGTTGATGTGTTGAACATCGTTATGTTATTTGTTGATTTGCTGAGATGTTGAATATTGTGTTGTTATTAAAGATTCGTTAAACTGCCATGTATATACCTTAGGGTAGGCAACACAGAACATACATGTATGTACACAATATATATATATATATATATATATATATACCCCCTTATTCTTCACATGTTGCTTGTATTATTTATCATATTCTGTGAGTTGACCCTCGCGCCTTGGCTTTGTGTGTATGTTCGTGTTTGGGCGGTCGGCCTGCTGCCAGACGCTCAACAGCTGTTTCGTCGTTCGGGGAGAACCCGGAGCGAAATGACTACTACTGAGTCTTCGACGTGGACTCGGGCTTCATGCAGGATCGGATGGGGGTCGATGTTAGGGGTGTAGTATATCGGGTGTCGTTGTCATAGCTCTGATTGTCATTTCTTATTTTGGGTTAGGGTAGGTCCCCGACTGTAACACCCCGATTTCGGTGGCGTCACTTTAGTAACCAAAATAAACTTAATGCGGAAAAACGTGAATATTTTTTTTTTTTGATAATAACTAAGACAAGACTGAATTAAATAAAACCCAACAATAACAATAATCAGAACTAATATACAATATATAAACAGCCCCCGCTGTAGTAGTAACCTCGTCACGAGTAAACCTCCAGTGACGGAAAGAAAAGTGTAACGCCCGAAGGCAAAAGGTACAATCCACAAGAAAGGTCAAGTGTCCGCAACACCATCCCTCAAAACTGAGAATAAGCTGGCCCATCGGCCTGAAGCAAGACCTCCTAAGTCCAACCAACTCTCTGTGATTCTCGTAAAGAACCACACAAAAGCTATAGGTGGGAAACTACCCTGTCCTCAAAGAAAACAAATGATGTTCAGAGCTAAGACTCTACTCCTACACTAATCCCATCTCGAGGAGCTCACACCAGCACTAAAACCTACATGCTAGCATGATCGTCGCCCGAATCTGAATCCGGAACGACCTAGTCTATGTACACCATCCGTCCTCCTCTCGCTACCGCGATACGCTCCAGTTCCCGCATCTCAACCCTAGTTCCTCCCGAAGGATGAACCATCATGAATCAGCCCGCCAAAGACATCTGACAAAGGGCGTTTGTTCGCCAAAGCACACACAGAAGACGCGAGGGTCAACTCCAAAGAATTATGTAAATAATAGCACCAATAGATATAAATAAGATAATAGCCACTTAGGCTTATAACTAGGAATAACATCCTAGGGTTGCATATTTCTCAATGAACATAAACGACAGTAAATCACAGTTAACATGCCTCAAATAGAACTAACAAGTACCAAACACACTCATCAACTATGTCAGTATGCATGTTGCATGAAATGATATGCAGGTTAACCCAGTCAACCAATATGCAATCCGGAACGGATGGACATCAACGGATCAGCCCTTCACCAGCCACGGTGGTGCATTTCGGCCCGCGTGCCTCTTACACCACACAAAGGTAGTCAGATCAGTCGTAACCCGTAGGTCTGCCATTTCGGTCTGCTACTAAGAGTCACCTAGCAGCGCTCTTACGCGGAAATCCTGGTCTTATAACCAATTTTGGAATCCGCCGTGGTCCGGTATCTCGCCGTGTTTAAACCACTTAATGAGTGCATGCAATGCAGTGATTAGCCAAACAACGTCTCCGACCTCACTCGACACGTCGCCACGTGTTCTAGCTAAATTAATGTCTCTAAAAGCTTACCCTAAGGTAAAGTCGATTCTGCGACAAAATACAATAATCATAAGATGAGTGCAA
Organism: Lotus japonicus; assembly: GCF_012489685.1. NCBI lineage: Eukaryota > Viridiplantae > Streptophyta > Magnoliopsida > Fabales > Fabaceae > Lotus > Lotus japonicus. The sequence goes on along the minus strand of NC_080045.1, from coordinate 51,024,496 downwards.
CCACTCACGATGACTCTTCGGGTCATCAATGCTCTCACGAAGTCTCACGCTTCAGTGAAGTTTCATGCTTTCCACAAGGTCTCACGCCTCAGTGGAGTATCCCGCATTCACAAGGTCTCACGCCTCAGTGAAGCTTCATGCTGTTCACGAGGTCTCACGCCTCAGTGAAGGTCCATGCTTTCCACAAGGTCTCACGCCTCAGTGGAGTATCACGCATTCACAAGGTCTCACGCCTCAGTGAAGCTTCTCGGCTCATCCCTTGGATGACTAACAAACTGCTCAACGAGCGAAGGAGTACCAACATACTCAGAACTTACCAAACTCCTCAACACTTGGATCCGACGACACTCCTCGTTTTTCCAAAACTATGACTTGACTTCCAATGCCTTCCTTCGAGGTTGTTATCATTACTTAAAGATTTTGAGGTTATTTAAGGTCTTATGAATTTTCTTTATAAAATAGATTCCATTTCGTCTTATCGCAAGTCTTATACATTTGCAGGATCTCCCAATCCCAAGTCGCTTCTAGAGGATGTCTCGATCCACTAAACAAAATTAAGGCCCGAACCTCGTTCGTCCTATCAAACTTTCTCAAAACTCTCAAAATAAAATCGGCATGACCTGCCCGCTATTCTCACCATTCAGAATCTCATATTCCAGTACAGAGCATATTTAAATCATCACAATCAACAACATGTCATATATCAATAAATCGCATCATAAACACTTAGCACTTAGCATATAAAGCATGCACCACACATCCTAGATTACCCACATAGCACATAGCATGTAAGACAATCTCAAAAACATTCAGTAGATGAATCATCTACACTGTCAGCCGAAGCCTCAGAAAACATTTTCCAATCACACACAATTCCAGTGCATAAACAGTAAACAATGTCGAAACATCGACCCTAAGCATTAACTAGAGATTCAGTGAGAAGCCCTCACCTGCAGATTCTCCAGGATTATCTTCTAACTCTTCCTCACAAGCAAAGCGTTGCTCCTCAGGAAATTCCTCAAAAGTTCCTTTAAAGCAAAGTCACAGAAATACTATCAGAATCTATCGAGAACTAAGCTATCGATACTTACTAAGGTTACACGAAGTAATCTATACTCTAAGGTACGATAATCTAGCGCGAAAGACAAGTTTTCGGAAAAGGAAATTTTCCTCCTCCCCCTTAATAGGGCTCGGCCACTTTAGGTAATTATGGGGCTCGATTTTTCTTCGATCAAACTTGGTTCCTATGCTATCATTAGCCGTAACTAAGGGTATTCTGAACTCGGAAAAATTATCGGATCGAAAACTGTCGCAGGGGTATTTTGGTCATGATTTTTAACTTAGAAATTTCAAAACTGAAATCCCAAAAACCAAATTTTGCAGGGACGTTACTAACGACGTTTATGACAACTAATCCTACTAACACTAAGCTAAGGCGATAGTTTTTAGCCTAAAGGTTGAAGCTTTACCTCAAAAACTCCAAAAATGGGTATTTAAGGCTAAAATTGATTCCGGCGGAATTCCGGCGACATAACGGAAAATCTAATCCGGCAGAAGTGATCTTGGGCACATATAGAAGAGGTTTAGAATCAGAAATGAAAGATTCAGGATAGTTTTGCAAAAACCCATAAACTATCCGCTCAGAAAACTCTACAGAAAAGCTATGGAAAAAGCGATCAGAGGTAAGGATTAGCGACTATACCTCGAAGCCTTGAAGCAGCAACTGATTGATCGACGATCAAGCAAGGATTGAACAAAATCTCTTCCTCCTTCTTCTCCTTCTTGGCCGCGGGTTTGGGTGGGGAAAATGGTGGAAAATTTGTATTTTTCTTCCTTTCTTGGCTATATATAGAGGTTGGAAATTCGCGGGAAAATGAAAGTTTCGCGAATCTGATTTTTCCGGCGTCATTCTCCGTGAATTAATAGATAGGTTTTGGCGAAAGAATTCCAAAACTAGAATGAGGTCTCTTTGTATTTTTGGCAACTAAAGCATAGTCGGTATAAAACTATTTTACCCGATAAGTTGCTTTTTGCATCGAATGTCGGAATAGAAAACTTCCTTCGGAAGAAAGATTGAAATCATCAAGAGAAATGGGTGTACGCGTGTAGAATATTCATTTGAAGCTCTGAATAGATAAAGTCTTCATTGTCGAGAAATTCTAGGGTTTTGAAATACCAGGGATTCGGTTTCGGCAAACTTCCGATGATTGGAATCGGACGTTCGTAGATCCTAGAGTTTCGCCTCGAAACGATTGTGATATATGGAAAAAGAGAAGTTCTAACATTTCTCTGAAGATTTTTGGAATTAACTTCCGTCGTGCCTAAAAGTGAAAATTAGCTATATACTAGGGTTTCTGACCTAGGTTAAGCGTATAACGATCGTACTATAACTTTTATCGATCATGATGTAATCCTTTGACTTTTCCTGAACTTTCTCCTTCATAAATTTATTTCATTTGGTAAACTCTAGTTCAGGTTTCCCTTCACAATACATCAATCCTAATCGTAAATGGAAATCTCTTCCACTGATCCTAAGCTTAAAATCTTGGGTCTTACACCGACTATTAGCTTTTTTGTGTGATTCCCTTCCATGAGGATCACAGGGAGTTTGTCGGACGTAGGAAGTCTTTTGGAGGCCGTTTTGGGCTGACTTACTTTCTTGGAGGACTGTATTTATAAAACTTATGACTCTAACTATGAGTCGCACTTATTTGCCTGCGGGCACTACTTTCAGTTACTTGGTGTTACTTTCCGTCACTTGAGGACACTCGTGACGATGTTTTTAGTTACAGCGAGGACTGTGCTTATATTGTATATTAGTCGTTGTTAATCGCAATTGAGTTGAATCTTTATTTCGACAAGTCATTTTATTTAAACAAAACGAGAAAAAAAAATACTTGCTTTTCCGCTTTATTTTATTTTTGAGTTACTAAAGTGACGCCACCGAAATCGGGGTGTTACAAAAATATTTTTACAAAAAATGTGAAATACTACACACTCAGTTTTATTCTCAATGAAATAATGTCAATTGCAAAAAAATAACACATATTCTTAGCACATACATGTTACTTCAACTCCCCGTGATAGAATATTCAATAGATATAAAAATAATATTAATCTAGCATTTAAAACAACAAGTACAAAAGATAAAAACAAAATAACAACTCAAAAAAACAAAAACAAACATTTGATAAAAAGAAAAAATAAAATTTAAGAATTTATAGTCTAAGATAAATTACTTTCAAGAAAATAGTCTAAAATAAATTTATATCTTTTAATCAACAAAATATATTTTAAAAAAGACATATTTAAACCAAAAAACACACAATAACTAAAAGTGAATATCCCCCGTGCGATGCACGGGTAAAAAGTACTAGTTAATCATATATCACTAGTTAGCCAAGGAGTAATGAATCATACAACCCTCACTTTATTTTTCATCTCATTTTCACACATTTTTCTTCATATTTAATTTCTCGCTTCATTTCTTATCACATTATATAACTCATTTTAGGGATGGCAATGGGTTGGGTAGGGTGCGGGTTTTGCCAAACCCAAACCCAAACCCGAAATCAAAAACCCACACCCGCACCCGCACCCGAACCCGAAATGGGTGGTGAACTTAAACCCACACCCGAACCCATTGGGTTTCGGGTTCACCCGACCCGTACCCACACCCGCACACAACCTCAAACAAACAGTTGAACTCGGAAACCCGACCTGAAAAAGACTGTGAAGAGAGCTATATTATGTAATGTAACATTGTAATTGCCATGTTACTGTTAAATTAATATGCAAGATGCTGCATATATTGTACTGCATAAGCAGAATACTTAGGTTTCACTTATACAGATCCGGGTTCGGGTAGGGTTCGGGTGCGGGTTTGGCCAAACCCAAACCCGAACCCGAAAGTGATCGGGTAAAACCCGAACCCGAACCCGAACCCATTTAACTCGGGTTTTCACCCAAGAAATCGGGTCGGGTCGGGTCGGGTGCCCATGGGTTCGGGCTTCTCTGCCATCCCTAACTCATTTCTCTTTTGCTTATTCGTATTTATGTAGGTAGAAGTGAATAAATCTGTAAACAAAACATTATTCACTACCGAAGATCTTCCTATAATCCTATTTCAAAAGCGCGACAGTCCAACTTTTCGTGATTCTTCCACCAAGCTAACAAACAACATATTAGGTTTTGATATTTTGAGATAATTTGAATAAAGAAAGGACATCCATTTTTACCCAATGTCATGACCTAGCCAGACATTCCCACGAGGGGGCAATCCATCATCAGCATACCAAAGACAACAATTTTTATATCAAATTTAATGGGTCACTCTCCAAGCTACAGGCTTAGGCGAATTATATTGATGTTAAAACTCCAACAGTTAGAGTCTGTTTGTTTTAAAATTATATAAGAGTAAGTTTGATATAAGTAAGTTTTAAAAAATGATTTTATGTTTAGGAATGAGATGTAGAAGTAAGTGTTAAAAAACTAATATTATTTGAATAGAAAAAAATAATAATATGAAAATAAATGATAAAATGGGTCAATATTGTAAAACAACAGTAGCTAACATAAGTTTTGTTAACTGAAAGTTAACTCTTCGTCGGTTTTTTATGAGTGTCCTATTGGTTTGGAGCTTGTATCCTGATCATGAGGTCTTTGGTTTGAGACCGGTAGACAATGTGAAAATGGCAATTTATTTATTTATTTTTTTTGTAAAAACTCAGGGTTTTCTCGTGTAAAAAACACAAACACAAATGCACTAATTTCAATGTACATTAACTCACTTTTTCTAGCTTAAACAAAAATGAAAATTTTCTTCCAACCAAACGGACACTAAGGTTATGTTAAAGTTAATTAGTCATAATTTTACTTCTTCAATTGTGTATTAAAATGTGTGTTTTCTTATTTGACTCAAGGTAGACAGGAAATCAAACACACGCCAAGAGCCTGTCTATTTAAAAACTTTTTCCTATTTCATTTAAAAGTGGTTTTTTTTTTATAAGCCAGTTAAAAGTGAGTGTGTTAACATTAATTAGTCGTGACATGTGTCATTTTGTTTGTGTATTTTAATTTTCTGTTAAGTAAACTCAATTCCATTTGAAGAGGTTGTAAAAATTATGAATGGTAACTTAGTGCATTGGGGATCTTGTGAAGATGGTTATATTATAAGTTCCATGAATGTGGTACTAGCAAATCAAACTAATGTTGTTGAGAGCCTGGAAGTAAGAGCAAGAAGAGTGTGAGCTCTGGGGAATTCATCTAATAAGTTTGCCTGTTTTGGGGTGAGCTTTGTAGGGAGTAATACCAATGGCTGCTAAGTTGTTTTGAAAAGTAACGGTCTTTGGGTTTTGATTAGTCGTTTATGCCATAGTTGCTAGCTCTTGCTAGAAAGCTTTTTTTGTCAAGTAAAAGCAATTTATTGGTGGATCATGTTAAAAAGTGATCACCTATAAGAACCTAGCTTTTACAATTAACATTTATCAGTAGTATTATGTTATTTACAATATACTTCTTATAATATGCTAAAATCAATTTACTCAGAAGCTCCTTTTTAATTGTCAACCAAACTTTTCTAGATCTACAATAAACAAAGTGTATTTTTAAACTTTATAAATGTGTTAGAAAAAAAATATGGTTACATACAAATACTTTTTGGTTAATTTTTTTTTTAATATTACTTTTTAGAACTAAATGTTGATGCTATACATATCATCTTTTATATTCATATTATTACTTTTATAAAAAAAAGTGATTCAATTTATTCGGTTAAAAGTTATTCAATTTTTAAAACTTACTTAGATAGTTAGATACTACATTCCCATCCGCAAATTATTCTTATAAGCATATGAGTTGGATGGGAAGGTCCATAGATTAATTTTTGAGAGTGCAATTTATTTTTTAAAGGTAAAAAAACATAATTATATCCAATTTAATATTATATCAAACATAATTATATCCAATTTAACACTAAAGCAAACGTACCCTTAATCTTTCATGGGCATATTCAATTGCTTTTTGACACACTCAGTTTTAGGCCTTTAGCTGGCATCTATAGTATTTGTCTTTTTGCCAAGCAACATTCTGCTAGATCATCTTTTACTACTACAATATTTTTTTTGATATGAATTTGACCAATTACATATTAGGCTCGTGAGCCTTCTAGACTTCTACTTAATAAATGCTTAATTTATCAAGAGTTATAAATTGATTATTTCTAACTAGCTAACAATCATTCCAATTAACGCACGTACGTACGTCCTCTAGGTTTAAATCAATGCTACGTACAGATCACTTTTTGTGATAGCACTAGCTTACTAATAATTAAATTTCCCTCTACTCTGAATATGCATGGATGCAGAATTGCAGAGAAAGAAAGCTGCCCAAAAGCGGTGTTTAGTGTATGTGTTTCGCAGTGGAAAATGCTCGGTAGACCACCAAAAAAATGTTCACATTCAAAACATTCAAAGAGGATGAAAAGTGAGGAAGAAAAGAAGTTAGAGAATGAAAAGATATAATGTGATAAAAAGTGAGTAATAGCCAAAGAGAAAAATTAGATGTTTAAGAGGTGTTTGTACTATGTTTAAGAGGTGTTTGTATTGTGTTCTATATATCATATCTATTTAGGAAATTGGATCCTCTTAAGCAGAGATTCACTATAGTCTATAGCTGCACAATAATAGGTCATTGATTTTGGTAATCAATAGCTAGGATTAATCTGGAAAAAAAACTTGCTAAACTTGCAGATAATCTAAATTCATGTGTTAAGTGTGTTTTTCATCATGAAAAAGAAGATCACCATCCTATAGCTATTCTAAACTCTCCATGAGTGAATATGAAAAAACACACAGGCAATGGATACTTATATTCAATTCCCAGCATACAGCATCATACCCATACATAGTTAATGTTACACAAATATCTCAGCACATTGAATGAATAACCTCACCCAATCAATCCCATGTAATAATGATTAACCATAATCTTCAATAAGCTCCCACAAGAGGAGAGGGTAGAGATTCAATTAAGCACACCATTAATTCAGTACAAACAATCATCATAACTCTTCTTCCTCAAGTAGTTCATATCATCAGAACCCATTACTAAGCACAGAGCTAACTCATGGAACTTAACTTCCACTATCTACTTCCCCCAACTCCTAAACAAGTCATCACAACAATTTCAACAACATCCATAACAAAACATCAAAGATAGAAATTAAGAAACATAACCATATACACATTATATCATCATTCATATATATACCTGCAGTTAATTATAATTATTTTACTTAATCTTCAGGTAATTAACGCTTCACTAGTGCGAGCACCTGCGACAAAAGGACTACTAATTGCTATCTGTTGCTGTCGGCGGTGGATACTCTGGGCTCGCCAAAAAATTAACCTTCACTAAGTAGAAGCAGTTGCAGCGGTGGTTGTTATCATCTTGGGCTTAGGCCTCTTCCTCTTCTTCTCATAGCTAACACCTCTCGCCTTCGTCTGGAAGTCACGAACATCCCGGAGGTAAATCCTCACCGCGCGAGCACCGAACGGGTTCGTCTCCGGCCTACCTCCGTTCTCCTCATAGGCGGCGCGTAGACGTCCGATGAGCGCGTCGAGACTTCCCCATGCCTGCCGGAGCGGGCAGGGGCAGGGAGCAGGCGGGTTCGGAAGCCCGAAGAACGGGCAAGGATGGTTGTGAACCTTCGTCTTCCCGAACTGGTCGAGATAGTGGAGAAACTCCAGCACGTGCGCGCCGCTGCAGAGAGACAGCGACAGCGGCGGACGGTGGTTTCGAAGGTACTGGCAGAACGTGTTCCAGTCTCGCCGCTTCTGGTTCTCGTAACGGCTCGGAGTCGTGGCCGCGGTGGGGGTGGTTACAGTACCGCTGCTTCCGGTGGCGGAAGCTGAAATGCTCATGGTTGGTGGCGTGATCGGCGTTGACGTTGTTGATTCAGAAACCAAATCCATGGTGATGAAGATTGATCTATGGATCTGAACAATGGGTTTGTTGTTCTTGTTCTGAGAACTAGGGTTTTGGTTTTGATAGTACTAATTAGATATAGATACTGATGAGTGATATAAGAAAAGTGAAAAGTGTACACCATGTGTTTGATATAGATACTGAGAGAGAAAGAGAGAGATATTATAGTACAAATTGTTGAAGTTCTCGATGCAAGAGAAAAAACTTCTACTTTGGCGTTGGGTACTATCTTAAATTTGAAACAAACATGGCATGAGAAGGTAGATAAATATAGATATCATGCAAAGAAAGAAAGTGGGATTTTGGTAGAAATTAGGGGAGACAGAAAACAAGGGGGAACCTGGGCAGTGAGAAATGAAAGGTGGAATATGTCAGAGAGTGAGTGAGTGAGTGAGAGAGTGAGAGAGAAGGGGGCAATTGATTTGAAGGAAGGAGCTTACTCAATCACTCACTCAATCACTCACTGTGTGAAGTTTGTGTTTCATTGAGGTTACTTGTTTTGTGGGAATGGTGAGTGAGTGTTGGGGGAAGTGGAATGATTGGGGGGTAAAAGGTTGGATCAGGGTAATACTAGTTATCTGCAGATATTTGATTCTAGAAGAAAAAGTGGAAGGAACTGAGAGTTATGTGGTACCAGGAGGTTTGTGGGTTGGGGAATGAATGAGTGAAGTTGTTGTGAAGAACCAGGGGTTAAATGAAGGGAGGGGAGGGAGAGTGTTGTGCCAAAACAGGACAAAGTTTGGCAGTGAGCAGTGATGATGGTGACCAAAGATGAGCAGACATTTCAAATAATCAATATTCGTCACTCTCTTCTACTTTTAAGCGCGTGACCCATACATGCATGTGTACTATTACTATTACTATTCTTGTTCTTGTTATTCAACCCCTACCCTACCTATATGAAATCATGAGTGCTCTAATTTATTCATGACTTATAATCTTATTTTAAGTGGAAAAGTAGTACCATTTTTGCCATCGGTCCAAATGTTTATTTGGTTTAACAGAGTCCGGTCTAGGCCCAACAACTAAGCGAATATTGTGTTGGTCGGTCAGGACGGTTCTAAAGTAGAATTTATTTTATTCAATAAATACGCTAGTAAAATAAACCCGGCACAAATATTAGAGTTGTGCTATATGACACGACAGTTTTTTGTCCTTTGTCGTGTTATGCATGAATCACATTTTCTTGTGGTTCTAAATCGTCAGTAGCGAATAAGTTGTCACAACGATTTCTTGCAATTTTCACATTACAGCAGTTTAAAACTGCCACAAATTAATATTGTGCATTACACGTCATACACCTTGTCATGTAGTGCACCATTTTCCCAAATATTAAGTAATTAAAAGTTGTCCAAGTATAGCCAATTATCTTAAAAGTCTTCCCATAAAGCTTCATTAAGGCTTAGTGTTTCAATTACACATCACATCATTGTGCTCTATAAATACATTTTTATCGTTCTAAAACCATTGTTGTTTTACATATCTAAAGCACTTTTTCTCATTCTCTTTAATTCATGCCCTCATTTAATATTGTATCTCCCAAGTACACCATTTTATTTCCACCATTCACAATTCTCACCAATTAATTGACCAATGATTTTTTTTCTCTTTTTCATAAAACTCATATTAAATAAGGGTGTTTCAGTCAAATTATAACATCAATTAATAAACTCTTAAACTTTGTGCATAACCTTAAACTACAACAATTTTGGAACGGATGAAGTAAGACTTCGAATTTAAAGGTATGCAAAAAGGGTGTGTGATTTTCGCAGGAAGACATCGGTGGGGTGTAAACTTTCAGGACGATTTTTTATAATTTCATAGTTGGGGGACAATTTTCACAGGAAGGGCAAAACTGGGGAACCAAAGGTGCAATTAAGTCTATTTTTTAAAAGGTAATCTTGGACTTGAAAAATTAGATATATGTGTAAATTATATTTTACCTACGTAAAAAAATGATAATTGATGTGGTAGTTTAACACTTTCCTTAAGGGCTCGTTTGGCACGCCGTATTAAGCATGATAGTATAAGCTTATACAATACATTATGAGTTTATCCATTGTTTGGTGATGACATTGTATTGTATAAGCTTATCCATCAAAGTCCCCTTATACGTTAAAATGACGTATTATTTAATCCATCATGTGAGTGATGGATAAGGCATGATAAGGTTGTGACGTATAAGTCACCATCACCACCATTGGCACCACTACCCGATCACCGCCACCACCGCCCTACCGCCGCCACCACCACCATAATCGCCGCCACCACTCTATTGCCACCACCGACACCACAACCACCTCCCTATCGCCACCACCACCACCATTGCCTCCACCCTCCACCGTCGCCGCCACCCTACTAAGCCGCTACCGCCTTACCACTACCACCATCACCCTATCGTCGCCAACACCACAACCACCATCGCTGCCACCACCGCCACCACCCGATTACCACCACCGACACCACAACCACCACCATATCGCCACCACTCTATCGCCACCATCGCCACCACTGCCACCACCAACACCACAACCACCACCCTATCGCCACCTACACCACCATTGCCTCCACCCTCCACTGTAGCCGCCACCACCACCACCACCATATCATCGCCACCACCACAGCCACCATTGCTGCCACCACCACCACCAACCTATCTCCACTGTCACCACCACCGCCACCAACACCAACCTACCACCATTGCCACCACCACCACCAACCTACCACCACTTCCATCATCACTGCCACCACCGCTATAATCACCTCCATATTTGATTTTTATTATATATCATTATTCAATACTTCATCAAACATAAAATTGCATTAATTTAAATGATATGATAAATTATACAGAGTATGGCCAAACGCTGGATAGTATAAGAAAGTTATAAAGGCTTATACTATCAGGCCTAATACTATCAGGTCTTATACTATACGTCACATCAAACATGCCCTAAGTAAATGGCTGTGTTATGTTCCAACTCTTGTGAATGAGGTTAAAATATTTGGCCAACCACCTACCAATTAGTATGCTAATAATGAGGCGACATATTAGTCACACGGCTACCAGCTGGATACCTTATTTAACATTAAAAAGAGTTGTGCAAAAAACAACCCCATTAACTATTTGTCTTAGGATAATGTCCATCGAAGGTTTTTTATAACGAAAAAAGTCCATTGAAGTTGGGATCACCATTTTCATTGGGCTGAAACTATTCTTCCTTGAACTTTAGGCCCGCACCCATGAACTATTGGTCTATCCGTCTATGTAGTGTGGGCCCACTCGGAAGAAGGTTCTGGAGTTATTTGGAATCATTCCGAAGCCTCCAAATAGTGACACGTCTTCTCCAAAAACCACCTTCGAGTTCCGATTCCTTCCATTTCCATTTCCATGGCGACACCGGCTTCCTCCACCGCATTGCAATCACAATTCACCTATTCCGACGCCTCCTACTTCCCCGTCCCCTTCCACCTTCAACAACCCGCAACCACTCACTACGCCGCGCCTCCTATCGTCGGTCCCCTTCCTCCGCCACCGGTAGTCGCCGCCGCGTACACCGTGCCACAATATCCGGTCAGTGTTATCCTTCGTGTTTAGAATAAGGAAAGTGTGAAGATTCTGTGAAATTGATTGAATGCGGTTTTTGATTGAACAGGCGCACCAGTTGTTTGAGAGGGATGCGCAGATAATAACACCGGAGGCTCTTGAGAGTGTCAAGGCGGCGATCGCGAGCAGTGATGTGGAGCACAAGGCTGATACCAAGAAGAAAGCGGTTCCTCGCAAAGCTGCTGGACAGACATGGGAGGATCCTGTTCTTGCAGAGTGGCCTGAAGGTATCATCTATGACATTGCTATTTGTTATTTACAGATTACGGATTCGATTTTGATTTGTTGTTATCTCGTGCATGATAATCTGTTATTCCTTAATTCAGTTTCTGTACAAGTAATTTGGATGTGGAATTTCAGTTCATGATTTTGTTCAGGGATGTCAAAATCCTGTTAGTGTAATAACTGATAATAATCCTGTTAGTAAGGGTTTCAACTTGTGGACTGTGATTATAGTAGCAGTCATGAAATGGTTAATGCTAGGTGTAAGTAAAATGTACAGCGAATCATGATGAGAAACAAGAAATTGTGGCTGAGTTTTCTGTTGTGATATAATGAATTTATCATTAGGGGGGTTGGTTGGGGGAGGGGGGGGGGGGGTCTTTAATGTAGATTGCCCTGTTGACTCTAAATTGATGGTGTCTTGTTGAGATACCATTGATTTTTGAACAATATGTTGAGAGATTGTTGTTGTTGTTGTTGTGGGGGTCTTCAGACTTCAATGCAGCTTGCCCTGTTGACTTTAAATTGATGTGGGGTCTTTTTGAGATATCATTGGCTCACCGTGCAGAACTCTTTTACATTGTCAGTGCATATAAATTAATTTTTTCTTTTTGTTTATATTAAACAGGTTTTATACTTTTATATTTGAATGATATGTTGAAAAATTGTTATTGGTGTGGGGGCCAGAAGTTTCATGTACTTGCCCCCTGCATTCTTTATAGTTGTTGTTGGCTTCTTGTTTATTTTATGTCCTCTCTCTTTAAAGCTAAATAATGTCATTTGTCCTTTTAACTTGTACATTTTTATTATAAGACAGACTGATTTATAACTAATCCCAGGCTACTCTGATTGAGTAGCATGGCAAATCCCTTGGTACTTGGCTACTTGCCATTTTTACTATCAGTATGATACTATGATTACATGTGGTGATGACTGAGGGGATCTCGTTCTTAGGAATTTCTCCTTATCTTTTATGTAGAAATCTAATATCCCATTATCTCTCTCACACACACAACTAGATAAGTTTTCTATGGATTAATATATCTTATTGCTTTTGCTAATCAGATGACTATCGGCTCTTTTGTGGTGATCTTGGTAATGAAGTGAATGATGATGTTCTTTCAAAAGCATTTTCACGATTCCCTTCCTTTAACATCGCCCGGGTAAGTGGAACTCGCGTCTAACTTAAATTCTTCAATTCTAGTAATGATTGGGTTAGTGTGAGCATTTTCTATTTCCTCTTCAGATTATTGTTTGAAGAGACAGAGTTGTTAATGATTTGAAGGTAGGTCTTGCTTTATAATTTACATTTGATTAGATGAGTTATTTTATGATTAAAGCGATGCATTATTTTGTCATCTCAGGTGTTTTTTCTTCGTCATTCTCACTATTCACTAATCAAAGGCAATTGAAATTATATAACGGTGACATAGTTTAATGCAGTTGAATTTCAAAATCAGTTCATTTAAAATTAGTGTTGTGACTATTATTTTGAAATTATATAACGGTGAAGGCATGTTATTAGAGAGTGGAGAACTAGAGATATAGGCCCCGTTTGGAAAAACAGCTTAATTAAGCACTTATGGTCATAAGCGCTTATTCATAAGCTATTTTTGAAAATTTATTGAAATAAATTAAAAATAAGCTGAAAATAGCTTATGGCAGGTCATAAGCTGTTTGCATAAGCCCTCCCAAACACTGGCATAAGAGCTTATGCTGTCAGATAAGCTCAAATAAGCTCTTCCAATCGGGGCCATATTTAAATTTCATCTCAAAAAACCTTTAGTAGCCTTATGGTAATCTATCTGTAAAAGAACTTAAGGTTTATTGTTTAGATGTCTTTTTTGGTGCAACTTCTTTTTCCTTGTAATTATCTGTGATTAGGGTATGTTTGATTTTGTCTAGGTTGTCAGAGATAAGAGGACCGGAAAAACAAAGGGTTATGGGTTTGTAAGTTTTGCCAATCCTGCTGACCTTGCAGCTGCTCTCAAAGAAATGAATGGTTAGTAAGTTGCAGACTATTTCTATGAACATCTTCTCTCTTGATCTGGTTGTTTTGTGCTGCCTTCTTTTCTATGGTTCAGTCTTCTATACAGGAGCTCTTTATAGACACACACACACACACACACACACATATTGACTTTTGAGCAAAGGTATATAGGTCTATAGTGTTTGGACTTTGGTTCAATTGGTTGGAGGGGAGGGATTGTATTAAAATTTTCATGTTTGGTTCAATTTTTTTGAGGGAAGGGGAGGGCAGGTGGCCAAAATCTCTCTCAAATTGGGCTCCCTGATATCGGGGGAATTTAGAAGGGGCACAAGATGGGTATACAATATTTAAGTGGAGTGAATTAAATGTCTTGTATTCATATTTCACCTTTTTTAGGTTGGGACCAAAGTATATCTGCATGATGGGCAAGGAAGCTATTAGGAGCTACAATGGAAACAAAAAAAAGGCGGTTATAGTGTTTATGTGTTGTAATTCCATCACCATCATTTCATCTCATTAGTCATGTTATAAAACAAAGACTGATATTAAGTATATGTATAAGATATTAGGTTAAAAATAGGGTTAAATAAGTTTCTCGTCCCTGAACTTTAGCGAGAATTTGGTTTCCGTCCCTGAATTAAAATTTTGATGGTTTCCATCCCTTAACTTAGTAAACCGTTTGATTTTCGTCCTTTGACCATTTTGACTGCTAATGTGGCATGCCAGCTTGTAGGTGATTGCTGATGTGTCGGTGAATTAACCAGTTTAGCCGGTTTTTAACTTTTTTAATTACAGGTTGGAAAATTTACAAATTTCAATTTTTTTTTATTCCACATCAGAACCTTCATCTCTCTTCTCCCACTTGACCTTCAACTGAACCTTCATCTCTTCTCCACTCTCACCCACCTCTTTCTCTCTCATTCCACCTTCTCCCTCACCCCCAAACCCAAACCGCCACGCTCTCTCTCTCTCTCTCTCTCTCTCTCTCTCTCTCTCTCTCTCTCTCTCTCTCGTTCCAGATCGCATCTTTTGGGTTCCTCTCTCGTTCCAGAAGATGCGCTTCATACGGCGCTTCAACAACAACAGCAGGATTCATTTTCCCCCACCCTGCTCTTGAATGGCTTGGCAAGAACTGCTTCAGGCATGGTTAGGTTTGGTAGATCTCGCGGTTCTTTCTCGTCACAGTTCTTCAATTCGTTCAACGCAGAGAGGAATCTCGCCTGACGTGCCGGTGATTGAGCTTGTGCTGCAGAGTGAGATGGTGAAGTGGGGGATTTATGGGAGGAATTCGATGGTGCGGGTGAACAATGATGTTATGTGCTTGGGGTTCTTGGATGGTGGTGTGAACCAGAGAAATCCGATTGTGATTGGAGTGTATCAATTGGAGGATGTGTTGGTTCAGTTTGATTTTGAAACTTCCATGGTTGGATTTAGTTCTTCTCTTTAGATGAAGCAAACTAGTTGCTCTAATTTCAGATTTGGTTCTGTGCAGACGACAGCCTCAAGCTCTATTTGAGTGCTTGTGATGATGAGGCATAAAACATAGATTTTTGTTCTTAAATCTTAATTAATTAGATTATGGTGAACTAGGAACTGTTTATATTTATACTTATGGTTCTTAATCAATCTTGCCATGTTGGTGGATTTTTGAAGTGGTTGGGATGGTGCAGGGTGCCTTGCGTATAGTGGGGTGTTAAATTTTTCTGGTTTTATATTTGCTAGATATGGCTTGATTACATAATTAGTCTCCTTTCTGTATTAGTTTATCAGTGTTTGGCACTTAAACTTTTTCTTTATCTCTCTTGTTCACTTGTGGATGAAGATGATAGAGTATGATGAAATTTTAATTTTTTGATTTTAGTCCCTCTATATATTCCATGTGGAATAAAAAAAATTAAAAACCGATTAATTGACTGACACGTCAGCAGTCACCTACAAGTTGGCATGCCACATTAGCAGACAAAATGGTCAAAGGACGAAAATCAAACGGTTTACTAAGTTAAGGGATGGAAACCATCAAAATTTTAATTCAGGGATGAAAACCAAATTCTAGCTAAAGTTCAGGGGCGAAAAACTTATTTAACCCTTAAAAATATGAAAATCCTATACAAACATGTGCAGTAACAATACAACTCTACAGGGGTAGAAACTCATAGCTTGTGCAATCCAAAACCCTAATGATGATGGAATATCTTTTCTTTTGTGCATGGCCATGAATGGAATTATGGCTTATCCTTTATCTGTCATTGAATCTTGTCTTTGTAGATGTAGAATATTGTGACAAATGCAATGACATGTATCCTGATTACTGACTTTGATATCTTCATTTCAGGTAAATATGTTGGAAATCGGCCAATAAAACTACGAAAGAGTAAATGGAAGGAGAGGACAGATTACGAGGCACTGGAAAAACAGAAGGTTGCAATTTGCTTTGTCAGTGATTTGAACATCCTCTTGTACATCCGAACTTAATTCTTTTGTTGTTTGAATGGCAGAACCAATTACACAAGAAACCGAAATTGCCAAGGAAGGGTGTTCTACACAAGTGAAATGGGCCAGAATCTGTGTAAGTCAAGGTGATGCCTGGTGGGGAGTGTAAATACCGGTGCGCAGACATTTTTGTAATTGATAAATATAGGCATGCATACTTAAAAATATGTATGCCACCCATGAATCTTGGATTTTTCATTCTACTTGGAATTGATGTATGTATCCTTCCGACTAGCATAAGAAACTCTTTGGAAACAGTCCCTGTGAGTTTACAAGAGATCCTCTGGAATTACCCTGCTATGAACATAATTATTAATAGTATTTTTATGAACGTGTTATTATGGTAAATGCTACCATACCACAATTGTATCATACCTCAGTGATGTGGACCAATAGGAGTTGCTTTGACCGTAAACTTTGACTTCTTTATTTTTCTTTTTAAAAAATAGCGTGACTGGGAACATACCATATAACATGACTGGGAACATGGCATACAATTATTTTTGAAAACAAACACTCTGTTTGGTTCTGTGTTGGGAAATTTCATAATCAATTTTGGAGAGAGTTTACAACCCGCAGTTTATAGAGTCATCATGTGTCACTATCAATCCAAACACGCTAAAAATTAATTAAATGAAACTTTAGCTTCAGGTTTGAGAATTGATTCTTAAATGAAAATAAGTTGACTTATCCAACCATACATGAGGTTTTGACATTCTCACATCTCATTTTCTTTTCAGTTCAGTTGTCTCATTTTTCTTTTGTATCTTTTTTGAGTTTAATGAATATGTATGTGTTTTAAACTGATAATCAAACACATAATGCTATGTGCTATGAGAAATACTAATTTTTAGTGGTTAATTTAATTATAATAATAATATATTTTCTGAAGTGACGGAATTCAATTGGACGACAATATAAATAAAGTTTACAAACGACGCATATAGATCTAATCTCTTTTATTCCCTAACACATCACTCATCAATATCAATAATCTGTGAGGAATCAATACACTTTTTAACACGCTAATTCACTTTTCATGTTATTCGTTTATTTTATAAAAAACCAACAGATTTCTCTTAAATATTAACAAAAATGCTGACTTTTTAAAAAATGTAACTCGGTTTTTTGCCCGAACGACCCTAGCGTACTGAAAAGAAAGAAGTAGCCTATTTGAAAATTAAATTTAAGTCCTAGTAGGTATTATATTTAAGGCCTTCATGGGCTTACATCAGTGCTTGTGCAAAGGAAGAGAGATGCTATATAACACGACAATTTTAGTGCACGATTAGAACAAATCAAGACGTGGGACTCTTGGCGGAAATCACGGAGGGGTTGTGATTGAGAAGATAATAAATTATGTAGAAGTCAATGACACATAATAAGTCGTGTAGTGTCGTTGAAAAAACAATCGTATCAAATAGGATTTCCCGCTAAGGAACTCAAGGCTAAGGACTGGAGCTTAGGAATAAATAAATCATATAAAGCGTGTTGGAGTGTTTAAAATAGTGTTTTACTAGCACTTCTCGTAATTTATTTCTTTATTTTTATTTTTCTTTGATGTTATTTGGAGTTTGAACATAAATTAAATATATAACAACTCAAAAAAATGTTAGCAACACTCATTTTTCAACAATCAATGAGTGAGTGTTGAAACGAGAGCGTTGTGTTTTTTTATAGATAAATGTTAGTTATCAGTAAATTAGTATAAATTATATATTCTTAATGTTCGAACCATGACCCTTCACTTACAATTATCCTTAGCTCAATTATGTGAGCTACTCATCCCACCCGACAGCGTGGGGTGTTGCTAGCCCTCCTCTCAAACCTTATTATGTGAAGTTAAAGAGTGTTGTTGGGTTTATGTCTTTTAAGAATCTGAAGAGCCTAGCACCAAAAAAAAAGAATGTGAAGAGCCCAAATGACCCAAACAGAATTTAAACAAACAAACAAACAAACAAACACACTCCACCGCCTGCTATGTTTCTAGTCATAGGGTTTTGGGGTTTTAAAACATGTCTCTTCACTTCTCACTGCTCAGATTATCTCAACCCCATTTTCTTTGACCTTACCCTCTAACTCCCTTTCTTCGTGTTGCTGCTGTTCGCATACTGTCTCACCCCTCTACCGGTTCTCCCTCCACTCTTCCGTTTCCATTCATTTGCTTGCTGGTGACTGGTGAGTGTGCTCAGAGTCTTAGTGTTAACACTGAAATGGAGATTTTGAACCCTGAATTTGTATCATGTAAAAACCATTTTTTCTAAAGTATATACACGCTAGGCATTGTTAATGGTTTATTATTCTGATAAATTATCATTCTTGCTGACCCTTTTCATCTGGGTAATCTTCTGTGGAACTTTGTGTTTGTGTGTATTGTTGTCTTATCCGTTCAATGCATAAACAATCACAGGGTAGAATATGAGGGGCCCGTTTGGAATGCGCTTATGCAAGTATTTGGAAGAACTTATGTAAACAACGTATGACTACTTATAAGCTGTTTTGAGCTTATTTTCATAAGCTGTTCAAAATAGCTTATGAATAAGAGCTTAGGCTTATTGATAACCTGTTTTCAACTTATTTCAATAAATTTCTCAAGTTAGCTTATGATTAAGCGCTTATGTAACAAGTGCTTACGGCGCTTAAATAAGTTGTTTTCCTAAACGCTCTCTAGATTGTTATGCTTACTAGATTTTCCTTTATATTATTACATATGGTGTCAATAAGAAATTATTATCATTTCCTACTTGTTGTGTGTGATTTCTCTTTATCATACCTAATACAGACTTATTTTGAACTTTTACAGCTTGGATTTTTCGTATCAAGTGAAAAGAGGATAAGGTGAATGCAATATTGTCTGTGCGGATTTTATCAAAGATGGGATATATAGCCTCTATGCAAAATAATATTTTAAGCATCCATCCTACAAATGGTCTGCGAGGTTGTAACAGGCAAGGGAGTACTTCTGGTGCTGGCTCTAATCATAGTTTAAGGAAAAAATCATCTACCCTGCCCCAAATTTCTTCTAATGATTGCTTTTCTACAAATAAATCTTGTTTGGCTCAGAGAAGATTGCAGTGTAGAAGTTTTCAAGGAAGTGCTGTAATTGATAGAGTTAATGAAGTTGACCATGAAGATTGGGGACTTGAAAGTTTTGAAAGGAGAGAATCTGGGGAACTGGTAGATCCTGGCAAGCCTGTGAAGCCTCCACCGTTTGTCAGAAATGATGGGTTCACCAACAACAAAATTCTTCAGAATCTCTGCACTCGGGGAAGGTTAATGGCTGCAGCAAGGTTGATTGAGATTATGGCACGTAAAAGTCAAATACCCCATTTCCCATCTTGCACAAATTTGATTCGAGGCCTTATCAAGATCGGTCAGATAGATAAAGGTTGCAAAATCATTAACATAATGGTCATGTCTGGGGGTGTTCCTGATGTTATTACGTGCAACATGGTTATTGGTGGCCTGTGTAAAAGAGGGTATTTAAAATCTGCTGTTGATTTGGTAGAAGATATGAGCTTGAGTGGTTGCTCCCCAGATGCGATTACTTACAATACAATAATTCGCGGCATGTTTGATAAGGGAAATTTCAATGAGGCTGTTAGTTTCTGGAAGGACCAATTGAGAAAAGGGTGCCCTCCTTATTTGATTACCTATACAGTTCTAATTGAGCTGGTTTGCAGATATTGTGGGGCTATTCGAGCGCTGGAAGTACTAGAAGATATGGCAATGGAAGGTTGCTATCCTGATATCATTACGTACAACTCTCTTGTAAGTTTTACTGCTAAACAAGGAGTATATGAGGAGACTTATTTGGTTATATCGAATCTTCTATCCCGTGGGATGCAACCGAATGCTGTAACATACAATACTCTTATCCACTCCCTTAGTAGCCATGGTTATTGGGATGGAGTTGATGATGTTCTGGAAATTATGAATGAGACTTCCAGTCCTCCAACGCGTGTTACTTACAATATTATGCTAAATGGTTTATGTAAGTCTGGACTTCTAGACCGTGCCATAAGCTTGTACAGCACAATGGTTTCTGAGAGCTGTTTTCCGGACATTGTCACTTACAATACTCTTCTAAGTGGGTTATGTAAAGAGGGGTTTGTAGATGAGGGCATCCAGTTACTTTACTTGTTGACAGGTACTAATTGTTCTCCTGGGTTGGTCACCTATAATATTGCAATTGATGGGTTGGCTAGAATGGGATCCATGGAGTCAGCAAAAGAATTGTATAGTGAAATGATAGGAAAAGGAATTGTTCCTGATGAAATTACCCACAGTAGTTTGGCCTGGGGTTTTTGTGGGGTGGACCAACTTGAGGAAGCTATGGAGCTATTAAAGGAGATGCATAAGAAAGATGAAAAGATTAAACATACTGCTTACAGATGTGTAATTTTAGGATTATGTAAACAAAGGAAGGTTGATATTGCAATTCAAGCTCTAGATTTGATGGTTAGAAGTCGATGCAAGCCAGATGAGAAGATATATGATGCTTTAATTAAAGCTGTTGCTGATTCGGGTATGGTGAAAGAGGCTAATGATTTGCATCAAAGGTTGATCGAATGGAAGATTCTTAAAACGGAAATCATTTGAGGTTGGAGTTTGCCCTTAAAGATTTGCCAAATTCAGACCATGTACAGATTTTACATTCCTATCAGGTGATTCTTTTAAATCTTTCTTGATTGTGGGATTAGGATGCTGTCTTGTTTGGACGGGGTTCGTACTTCCCAAGTTCTCTCTATTTCTCTCCAATCATGGTAGAAACT
This sequence comes from Lotus japonicus, assembly GCF_012489685.1. NCBI lineage: Eukaryota > Viridiplantae > Streptophyta > Magnoliopsida > Fabales > Fabaceae > Lotus > Lotus japonicus. Next base: position 51,003,426 of record NC_080045.1, on the reverse strand, counting down.
AGAGAAAGATAGAGAATCTGGGGAATAGATCCCCTCTTAATGAAAGAGGATTCAATTCCTTGTTTGTGGGAGCCTTGAATCATCTGTAGAATGTAATGACTAATGATGGCTACCTCCCAAGAGTTTTGTGCTTCTAGTTCGTGCTATTTTTATTTTGACACAGCTACTTCAATGATTATCCTAACTGAAAATATCTGTTATGTTGATGATTATTCAAACGGAAATCATGTCATATAATGTTACATGGTTTAAGTTCGTTTTCCCTTTTTTGGCAGCTATAATTTACGTGGTTTCTTGCATGTTGATAGAACTGGATCAGAATATTGAATAAAAGAATGTTATATTGATGAGAATGTTCCCAACTCATTAGTGATACCGGTACCCATGGGATACACAATGGGTGAAGGAGACGTAGTGAAGTACAACAAAATATAGACAGAGATAGGGAATAGTAGTGTCTAGCCTCCTAGGTAGTCGAGAGACTTGGACTTTTCCATTCAAACCCTTCCTAGAACTTCCCTCTGTTTCTTTCTTCTGAATATTTATATACAGTCTTGTCCCACCCCTATAACAAACTGCCTCAAACAAATTGATTCCAACAACTAATCAGGTGGGATTACCTGTGTGTCTACAATCCTTATTCATCTTCAGTGTTATTATATTTTACTAATGTAAGCACAGTTTCCTTAAAACTAAAATTAGTGTACCTAGTGCTGTTTTGATACTAAACAAATGAATTGTCCTTGGTATGCTAAGGCTATGAAAAACTGAGTTACTTGCAATCAATTGCTTGAATTTTGATTTCATTCTCTGACGTGATCTTATCAGAAAACTAGAAGTAACATTGTATCTAGCATTGTTTATTAATAGCTGCTGATTTTACTGTGGTTATTTTTGAATGCCAGGAAAGCTTGTTAAGAAGTTTTGACATTGAGACTGCAAGGGGAGACAATATCATTTCAGCAGGAAATAAAATTTGAATAGTTGAAGTCAACATGAACTTATCTTTGTCTAAGTTACTTTTAATGTAAATCTGATTTTCAAGTTTGCAGATTTTAGATAACTCCATGAGTGTAGACAATATATTATGAACCTTTTGTTGGTTTTGGTAGTTATAAATTCATTCCTGTTAAAGTGTTATAGTATAGTACCATAATATCAACACACTACCATCTCACCAAGATTGTCGATAGTTATTACGCTGCATGCCTACATCTGATCTGAGGATTTTTTCTGTCTTAAGAATTTGGTTCATAAGTATGGAAGTTGTGTAGAAGAAGTATGAATGCAAAATTGGGATATTGGTATTGTGCACATGTGATTCATTAATCCTGATACTAGTTTGATCTTCAAGTTAAGGTTCTAGTGTAATGTAACTCATACTTCTGTTTTTCTTAATCATTTAAGGAGGAAAGAAAAGATTGAAAAACAAGTGCTAATTTTGGGGTCTTAATTTTTTTTTTTCTTTAAACAAGAAAGTCTTTTATCAACTTATCCTAATCACTAGATGCATTTGCGTTTTTAGGATGATTTTAGATGTTTCTACATTTTTCTTTAGTCTATACACACTTCATATTTTGTGAATTTGCTTTATTTTATAAATTCTCTTAATAACTGCATAAATCTTAACGATTTTTTCAAGGTGTGATATTTACACAATTTACAAATTTCAGACTCTGCGAACTTTTCTGCAAGTCATTGGATAACAATTGAGTGCAAAAACTATGTAAACATAATGAAACAGAGGCTCCATATAACAATCTTTGTTAGATGTAATGACTTTCCTTTGGATATTATTTGCCCTTTAAACTTCAAACTTGGAAGTAATAGTTTGACAAAGCACTCATCAAGTTGAGCTGAACAAAAATCTCATGGAGAAGACTTGGAAGAATCAGCTTCTTGCCCAGGAATTTAGTTCAATCTGATAAAGCTAGCTCTTTGTACACATCAAGCAAGGGAAAAGTCTTGTTCAAACGTCTCAAAGAATCTTCAGAAATAGCATTAATGCTAACAAGGGAATTCGCCAGCTGCATTGCATCGTTTCGCCATCCCGCAAAACCAATCCCTTCAACCAACAAAGTGTATGTAGTTTCATTTGGCTGACATCCTTTGTCAACCATGGCAGCTAGCACCTCAATGGCTTCAATGATTCTGTGCACCTTGCACAATCCCAGAAGAACAATATTGTAGCTGATAACTGAAGGTTGACTCTTGCTACTTTCCATGTCCACTAACAACTCAACTGCCTCATCCACCAATCCATCTCTGCACAAACAAGATATAAGTGAATTATAGGTGATCCCATCAGGATCAATACCCTTGTCCAACATCTCTAAAATCATCCTCAATGCTCGAATTTTGTCACCACTACTCCACAGTGCACCAAATATTGTATTATATGAACTTGCATTTGGAGGACAACCCACTTCACCAAGCTTCTCAAAGATTTTGAGAGCCTCATCAGCTTTCCCAATCTTACACAGAGAGGCCAAGATTGTGTTGTAGGTGATGATATCAGGCAAACAACCATCAGAAATCATGTCACCCAACAACTCTATTGCCAAATCCACTCTGCCCTCTTTGCAGAATGCAGAAATCAATGGATCATAGCTGTAAGCATCAGGAGTCAACCCCTTCTCCTTCATAACCTTCAACACATTCATCGCCTCATCAATTTGGCCATCGCGACAGAGCGAGCTGATCAAAATGCTGTAGGTAACAACATTCGGCTCGCAACCTTTCACCAACATATCAGCCATCAACCTCTCTCCAGCTTCCCATTTGCCTTCATTCAAAAGACCCCTCAGCAGAATGTTATAAGAAATCACATCCGGGGCGCAACCCCTTGTGCTTATTCTGCTAATAAAGTCGAAAGCTCGATCCACCGCCCCTTCTCTGCACATGCCCCTTACAATGACATGGTAAGTGTACAAATCAGGTTGAAGCCCTCTTGAGAACATCTCATCCAAAAGCTTCATGGCATCATCAATCCCACCTTCTATAATGGTTGCTTCTATCAAGATTGTGTAGGTGATCACAGTAGGCTTGCAATTATCCCTCAGCAACTGACCCATAACCTTTGAAGCCAAATCAAGCTTTCTCCTCTCACAAAGATTCCCAATGAGAATATTATAGGTAACAACATCAGGAGCAAACCCTCTCTTCCTCATTCTATCTAGCACCTGGTTAGCAACATCAATTCTATCAGCCTTGCAGAACCCACTTATCACTGCATTGTAAGCAAAAACATCAGGGTCCCCATGCTTTTCCAGAATCTCCATGACCCTCATCGCCTTGTCAATCCTCTTTGAATTGAAGAACCCCTTGATCAGCTTGGTACAGAGGATAACATCAGGTTTGTAACCTTTGCTGACCATGTGCTGAAGAAAATACAGAGACTCATTGTACTTCCCTGCTTTGCAGGACCTGTTGAGAGCTTTCATGAGATGGGGGTCTCGGAAATCGTAATCCTGATCCAGTTTTTGATATGAACCAACACTGACATAATGACCCTGACCCTTGTTGTTGTTGAATCTTCTGTTGTTGTTGTTGTTGTTGCTGGTGCCACCATCATTGAGAAGCTGTTGTGTTTTGCGAGTGATGAGTGTGTTGGGATTTGGATGATGACGATGATGTTTCAAATGGGTTCTGATTGGGAGATTCCTTGACAGGAATTCAGTTGAAACTGTTGTCATCTATGATGATGAAAATGATGATGTTGTTGTTGGTTTGGTTTTGAATATCATGGACAGAGTGTTGTGTTCAGGGAAAATCTAGGGAGAAAGGTGAAGTGAAGACATGTGAATGGTTGGTTCAGTTGTGGATAAGGGGTTGGGTTCTGTTATGGGACATGCTACATAGGAGGAGTGAATCCAACACCACTGAATAGAGACCTTACTTATTATTTTATTTTTATGTTAGTTTACTTTATCCAAATCCTTATCACATGAACAAAAACAATCCACACTCTCCTTCTACCTTTTATTTATCCTAGCTAATTTTAGTATCTTTACCTGTCAATTGAAAGTGTACAAGTCAATTGATATATTTGTAGTGTGATAGAAAATGTGAAAGCACATTCATTATAAATTTATCCGTTGAGTTCCATTTACTTTTTGTGAGTGCTAGTGCTAGTTACTACTGATGTCAACGTGTATCCAAACATTTTAATAAAAGTGATATAGATGTGTATTTGAAGAATGATTTACTCAAAAAATGTCTATTCACTTAATGTGACCTCAAAGCCTAGAGATGATTTAGAGGATGGTTCTTGAGTGAAATCACATTTATTCTTAATTTATCAGTTGAGTTTCCTTCACTTTTTGTGAGTGCTAACGCCAGTTACCACTGATGTCAACGTGTATCCAAACATAATAATAAAAGTGATATAAATATGTGTTTGAAGAATGATTTACTGGAATATATTTATTTATTTAATGTGATCTCAAAGCCTAGAGATAATATAAATGTTGACTCTTGAGTGGGAATTGTGAGATACCTTGGAAATCTCATGGATGGCAAATGTGGGATACCTTGGTAATACAAAAGGAATGCTAAACAGGATGACTCTTGCCCATTGATATAACCAATCTTATAATTGCTTTCGTCCTGATAAATGACCAATGAGTGATTGTTTAATGTATTAAACGACATGCCATAATAAATAATAATGAGTTTTGAAATCTAACTTTTAGCGAACAAAATAGAGAGAGGGGACAACAGCACGTTTCTCTAAATTGGAAAGATCATGAAATTTAAATTTTAGTGATAAGTAGAGAGAGGGAAACAACACTTCCCTCTAAATTAGAAAGGTCATCAGATAATTTTCCTCTTATAATTTCTTAATGTCACATCATTTATACTATTTTAAGCAATTTCACTTACTTTTTGGGTAAATAGCCAACTTGATCCCTGAATGTGTCCACCGCCTTCAACTTTGTCCCTAAACTTTCAAAATGACGCCCGTGGTCCCTGAATGTGTCAAATCTCACTCATCAACGGTCCCTAGGTTAAAAAAAGCTGACGCCGTTAACGGAAGTGTGACTTGGATTTTTTTTTGTCAAAGTTGAAGCTTATGTGGCATTTGACTGGTGAGAAAATTTTATAAACTTCAATTTAGTCCTTGAATCTGAAAAATATTCTTTCTCTCCCCCCATCTTCCTCTACCTCTCCCCACCACCATCACCCTCTCTCCATCTCCATCTTCTTCATCCTTCTTTTTCTACTTTCCACCCTCATCTCCTCCCTCATGATATGTGGAGAATTTTTGTTTTTTCATTGACTCACTCAACGGAACATACCACATGATATGCACAGACCAAAGACAGTAGGCACAAAAAAAGAATAAGAACGTCCTTGAGAGGAGAGGGAGAAAAGCAAAATGCAAAACTGAGGAGCTTCCATTGCATCTGAAAAACAGCAATGTTGTGACCGCAATCAGTTTTATTTTTTCTATCTTTGTAACGCCCCGATTTTCAGGGGTCACGGTAACAACTTGATAAAATAAATATGCAATATTTTTCAAAATGATACATAAACACGAGTATATTTTTTTCTTTTCAAATGTACTTCCAAAACATGTCATGCATACTCCCAACTACAAAGGGATTTACATCAAGCCTTGAACAAGGCGAGTACCCGAAACCCCAAATATAAATTTCTAAAATCATTATGCAAGCTTAAACCAATAATGATTAGCTCTCTAACCCAAGGCTCTAACCCTACACCCGACTCTATTCTTCAAGTCTTACACAGTTCTTCAAGTTCTCCTCTCCGACTCGTACGAAGGTCAAGCTCCATCGAAGATTCTCCATCGCCTAATAGCGTTAAGCGCCCAAACAACAAGTAGCAAGCAAAAAGGGTTAACTCCATGCAATTACCACGTATAAAAGGGAAAAACATGCTATCAAAGTTTAAGTGTGTAACATGGTACATAAGCTAACAACTTAATTCAAGATAGATAACGACATATATCCAACAACCTAAATTTAATTCAGATATCAACAACATAGATTTAAATAAGATATCAGCAAAATCAACAACATAAAATCAAACCAGATATCCACAACCTCAACAATATAAAATCAAATCATATGACAATAACCTCAAATCAGATATCCACAACCTTAAAAATATAACATCAAATCAGACATCAACAACTTCAACAATATACATCAAATCAGATATCAACAATCCTCAACAATATAACATCAAATCAGATATCAACAACTTCAACAATATAAAATCAAATCATATGGCAATAACCTCAAATCAGATATCAACAACCTTAAAAATATAACATCAAATCAGATATCAACAACTTCAACAATATACATCAAATCAGATATCAACAATCATCAACAATATAACATCAAATCAGATATCGACAACCTCAACAATATAACATCAAATCAACTATCAACCAAAACATCAGAAGCAAATATTATTCCCCTATGATGCAACTATATGCTGCAACCAAAATGGATCGATCAATAACGTCTCGCAAGACGGGACAATCACGCGGGACCACACCCCACCTCATCGCCACTTTAGGACATCTCGCAAGATGAGACAATCACGCGGGACCACACCCAACCTCATCGCCACTGTATAACGTCTCGAAGGACGGGACAATCACGCGGGACCACACCCCACATCATCGCCACTGTATAACGTCTCGAAGGACGGGACAATCACGCGGGACCATACCCCACCTCATTGCCACTTAAAGCAAATCAAAACATCTCATCCAACTCAGTAGTCACTCAAACAACAATCTCAAATTCAATAATCAAATCAACATAATCACATGTTATTCATATTATCAACAAACATACGTCTCATCAAAATGCATACTAACTCAGCTCACTATTTCAACATAACAACAATCAAGGAATCAACAATAACCATGTCTTATCCACTAGAAAGCAGTAATGACATAAACCAGTAAACGGCCGAAGCCTCTCAGAAAACGGAGACACACGTCTCAATAAGTTCACTCGGCCGAAGCCTCTAGAAAACATTTGGCACAAGCCTCAGAAAACATTTGGCACAAGCCTCAGAAAACATTCAAAATAAGCAAGCATACAACATTCCAAGCATACAATATTTCAATCAACGCCAATCAAATTAAACATCTTCATCTCAAGCGCATGCAGTGCGAATAAATCATGCAAGACTCAAATGACGCTCTAAAACTGAGTTACCCTTACCTTAGCCAATTTCTCCACCCAAGCTCAACATCCCAGTCCAATCCAAAATAAAGCTCCCGAACTCAGCAAGTTCCTCGGGCGTCCTCCTTAGTTGTGAAACCTCACCAATTGCTCCAAAGTCTCTTTCATCAGCTCAACTCGTTCCAAACCTTAAGCAAAGTATCATTGCTTAGTTGCTAAGAAACAATACAACTAATACACTATCAAAACCCGAAAAGAAGCTTTCGAAGCTCTAGAGTTCGACATTTAGGCATGAACGGACAACGGAGACTTCGTTCGCTAAAACGCGCATAACTCGAGCTACAGAACTCGGAATGACACGAAACCACAGCCAAAATTTCGACAACGGAAAGGGCTACGCTATGGCTCAGGCTATACTAACCCAAAAATTATTTTTGGACACGGTACAGCTCCAAAAAGTTTCGGCCACTTTAGAAAATAGGGTTTCCGAACTTTTTCTTCGATCTAATTTAATTCCTAGGTATTCGTAGGTCATATCTAGGCCAGGGAAACTCTCAGAAATATTTAACGACTAAAAATACGACTTAGGGGTATTTTGGTCCAGAATTAATGACCAAAAACTCAAAGTTGAAATTCTGAAAAACAAAATTGATGGGGTTGTTCACAACGACGTTTATAGCACTTAATCTCAAGGGTACTAAGCTTGGTTGCGACTTTTTGATAATAAAGTAAGCACATGTGAAGAAAATGTGTTTTTAGTCAGTTTTTCAGATCTACGACGACTCGGTGAAAATCCGAACGATCCGACAGTGATTATAGCATGTTGGGTTGCAGTAGAAGATAGTTGGAAAGAAAAATCAAGGTAATCGAACATTTTTACAAAAAGCTCAAAACTTTGAGCACAGAAATAGATAGAATAAGCCGACAGAAAGCAGAAATAGAAGTAAGATTAAGCATCCTTACCTCTGTTCCTACGCATAGCTTCCGAAATCAGGACGATCGGGCAAGAATTAAAAAAGCTTAGCTCCTCTCTCTTTCTCTCTCTAGCTCTCAGCCACTCTTGGGAGAAAATGAGAAATTTCTCATTATTTCCCTTTTTATAGGTGAGGGGAAAATCCGAAAAATCGAGATTTCGCGGTTCCGGTCGTTTTGGTACTTTCATCTGCTGATAAAAATTGAGTATTCGGCGACAGAATGTCGAAACTCAAATCAAGGTTCATTTAATTGAGGAAAACGGCTCAAAGACGGTGTGAGTCGATTTACGCCGAAAAACTACTTTTTGCAGTCGACGTCGGATGGAGAAACTTCCTTCTGAAGAAATGTTGCAATTGCTGAAAGAATTGTGACATTGCGGATGGAAACTTCGTTAGAAGCTCCGAATAGAAAAATTCTTCATTCAGGGTCTTAATTAAAGTCCCCGAGAAGTTAAAGTCTAGCTTCGACGAACTTCCGGGAAGCAAAACCTAACAAGCGTACAGTCCAGGGTTTCGTATCGAAACAATGGTCATGGGAAAAATACGTAGAGGTTCTTATTCTCCCTTCAATTCTAAAATTCTCTTAAACAATGCTCTAGGAGCGGATATAGCCTTTTTCGGACACTCTCGACCGTAGTCGGGTGCGAATATGGCTCGTGCTATTACTTAAGCTGACTACAGTGTCAACCTTAAACATAATTTGAACTTAATTATTATATAAATAGTTTTTGTGACTCGTAATAGGATTCGAGTCATGAAAATAACATAAAACAATAAAATATAATTACTTAATTAATCAACACGACGAAAGTAAATAAATAATCTAATTATTTAATTCGGGGTCTTACAATCTTCACAGAGCATCCCTTTTCCTCCACTTCCACCTCCCATTTCTCAAGTCTTTGCTCTAAAACTTCCTTTATTTCTGTACTGCTATATCATCTTAAACCAACCCCTAATTTTCACAAGGTCAAATGGATTTAGCAGTATTTACACCGAAGACTAAGATTAAATTTTGCAAATCTTTATTACCACCCAAATCTTGGGTGGGTTTGTGTGTGTGTGTGTGACGGTCAGATGTGGGTGGGTTTTTTGGTTTTGTGATTTTGGGTTGAACGATTTTGGTTTTTGGAAGGGAAAAAGAGTTGAGGTGAGGGAGAGCGTCAGAGAGCATGAGAGGGAGGAGATGAGGGTGGAAAGTAGAAAAAGAAGGATGAAGAAGATGGAGATGGAGAGAGGGTGATGGTGGTGGGGAGAAGTAGAGGAAGATGGGGGATATAATTTTTTTTCTTCAGATTCATGGATTAAATTGAAGCTTTTAAAACTTTCCCACCAGTCAAATGCCACACAAGCTTCAACTTTAACAAAAAAAAAATTTAGTCACATTTCTGTTAACGGCGTCAGCTTTTTTTAACCCAAAGACTGCTGATGAGGGAGATTTGGCACATTCAGGGGCCACGAACGTCATTTTGAAAGTTTAGGGATGAAGTTGAATGCGGTGGACACTTTCAGGGACCAAGTTGACTATTTGCCCCTTACTTTTTAGTCCAACTCGATAGTTCTAATACTATTAGATATACAAACAATGTGACACTAGAGGACACCTAATATTGCGTCATTCATTTGTGGCAATTGAAAATGCCACAAATTGTAAGATAATAAATTCTTGCAGGTTTTTCCACAAATTTTCATGTGTAAAAGAATACTTTGATATTCGGAAAAAATATGTCGGAGAGTTCATGGGAAACCGAGTGTCTCCTTTTGTGAGTGTTTATCTAAGGGCTAATTCTAAAGAAATGTTTAAATGGATCCAACAATTTACTCCACGCTTTTATATTATAGTCATGCACATTTCAATTAAATATAATATATCGCTAAATTAATTTAATTAAAAATAATGTATAGTTGTTTTTTTTGGTACATGGGAAAAGAAAAACAAAACAGCAAGAAGAAACAAAACTAAACTATCCATATCCCACAAGAGGAACTAGCTCTGGAGGAGGTGTTGTCATATAATAAATGAAATTTTTGAATTTATAATTTAAAAAATTAATCAATATAGGAAATTTGAGTTTGTAATAATTACGATATATTTAATAAATATAAATTATTTCATTATTAAAATCCAATCGAATTGTGATTTTTCTAATAAACCTGCTTAAGGATTATAATGGACTTTCTTTTAACAAATACATCCACTCTTTTTTTATAGGTATGTTGTAAAATCAACCATACATTTGTGAGAAGAATAGTCATGCTTGAATCAGAAGTCTACCAACTTTCATTATAAACCTTATTTAATGGTTTATGGGACCATCAATTCTTCTAACTTTGTCAATTGTAGCATTTCTCATGCTTTTTTTTTTTGGTCAAAAGCATTTCTCATGCTAATTTGGGAGGAAAATGAGGGAACTTGAGATTCTGATATGTGCCCCGGGTTTGGTTTTTGGCCTTTCTCTAACAACTCGTTTTTTTTCCTGAGAAGAAACTATAGCAGCTCGATCAAGAAACCTGTGTGTTACCAAGACAAAATGAACAGAGAAATTATGAGTAAGAATAGGGTACTTTCTTTATATCTAGTTTTTCAATTTACAAATAGCAAAATGTTGCTACATGAATTTGATTTATAAAGGAAACCCATTGCTTCAAGTACTAATTAATCTTTGAACCTAACTAATATTGCACCAATAATGCACAATAAGTGCTTGTTTGAATATACGGTGGAAAAATCACGGTGAACAGAAGCAACTTCCCTTAGATTTTGTGGCTATCCATCGTGACTTTGACTTCACTGTGGTTTTCCATCGTGTATCCAAACATACACTAAGACCCTGCATTGAAGTTTATCTTATAGCATAAATGCTTATGCGAGTTTTTGGAAGAACTTATGCAAATAGTTTATGAACTACCTATAAGTTATTTTGAGTTTTAAGTTTATTTTCACAAGTTGTTCAGGTTAGCTTTTGAATAAGTGCTCATGCTCACCTATAATATATTTTCAGCTTATTTAAACAAATTTTTCAAATTAGTTTATGAATAAGCGTTTATGTGACAAGCACTTAATGAAATTGTTTACCCAAACACACCCTAAATCAGTGTAACCTAAGAATTAACTCTTCCTTGTATTTAAACCATTTTATAATTGTATGCAGTTTGATGCACAACAATGAAAAAACACTTCCATATGCTCTAAAGAGACTTACCTGAGGCCATTTGTGTGGTGTATTCTCCTCATACTGGCATCATCCCTTTCTCTAAACTCATAGAGGCCTTCTCCATTTGTGGGTATTTGAAATTTTATTTTCCTCAAAGAGGACACTAGTACTTGTGCAAACCTAGAGAAAGGGTTTCCATTAGGCTTAATGTGCCTGTATCTGTGAGTTCCACTCAACAAAAGAAGAAAGGAAACAACACCACTGCCAGCACAAATCCAAAACCCTAGTACCCAATTTCCTGCAGTCTCTATATAAGCCAGTACTGTCTCAGCCACTAAAGAGCCCAGGTTTATTGCCACATAAAAGTAGCTGAAAAATATGGACTTAGATCGTTGCTCTTTGGGTTCTTCCTCATCAAATTGATCTGAACCCATTGTTGCTAAAGCAGGGTCAGCAGCTCCATTTCCTAGAGCAATAAGGTATATTGATATGTAAAGTATTGCAACTTGAACTGGTTTGTGGGGTTCACATAGCAACCCTATTTGGCCACAACCTTGAGGTTCAAGCAAAAGGAAGTGGGTTGACAAGGATAACACCACCAACCCCTGCATAAAGAGAAGGAAAATAGAACTTCAGATTTTGTAAAGATTATTATAGTTTGGATGTTCTTTTAACAAATAGATAGTGTTTTCAATCCAACCTTGCAATAACAAAACAAGAAATTAAACCCTTTTGAGTTTTCAATATGCACAATTTTGTTGATAGTTAAATTTTGGTTGTCTAGGATGAAACAAAGTGTTTAGATCTAAAGAGCACTTATATGAGTTACTCTGCTAAAAATGCACTAAGTGGATTTTCTGCAATAAGTGATTTCCTGAATTCACACAGTTATGCAATCTGAGTCGTTCGATAAAAATCAGGCGGCTCATATTTTAAACTTGTAATCTTGCTGAAATATATTAACCTACCAATCTTAAACAAACCGTTCAGATTCCTTCAATGTGTGGGTTCAGAGTGTCCTGATTGCAGGAAACTTGAATCCCTTCAATTAAGTTCAGAGTTGTTTACAAGTAAGTTTTATTAATAGAATAGATAACATTGCATAAATATATGAACTCATAAACTTAGTTGCATGTGAGTATTTAGTTCAGATTAGGAGGTTGGTTACTTAGACCATCTACAATGGTTTGTTTAGTTTACCGCCTCTCAACACCACTTTTTCTCTTCCCAACACTTCACATCATCTTCTCTCTCCAATTCAACAAACTCTCAACAATTACCCACTTCAATGGTTTTCATTCAACACCCTACCCCACCACTCACCCTACCCCACCACTTTTTTATTTCATATTTTTATTTAATTATATATTTTTTTTATTTACATAAAATTACAATTATTATTTTAAATTAAATTAAAGCAATAAAAACTTAACAATTTAATTTTTTTTAAATATAGACAAGAATTTATTTTATTTCCTTAACTTAGAAATGAAAGATAAATAAGATGGTGAAAGAGATAATAACATGGTGAAAAACTTGGTTTTTTTTTTCTATGTCCAAATCAAACGAACCAAGTCTCTATTTATAGAGAAAAAAAATCATGAATTTTGGTATAATTTTTTTTTTTAGATTTTTTTTTTTTATGAAATAATTGAGTTCAAAAGATAAGGGTAAAAGAAATCTGGCGACCCAATCAGATCCTAACACGTGACAGTCCAAGGAAATCCGTCAGATTCTCTCTCCTTATCCCAGGCGCGTCACGCGCCTTGTCCCCGCGTGCAAGCCACGCGCCTGTCGGTGCCCAACCGAAGCGTGCCACGTGGCGTCCGGCAGGTCTCTCAACATTGTTGAGCTTCCTCAACATTTTTCCCCTCCCTCTCTCCTCCACATCACCCTCAACATTCTTCAACAACCACTACAAAGTCTAAACAATCCTCAACACAAATTTTCAACAAAAATTCAACAACCATTGTAAGTGGTCTTACAATGATGAGTAAAACTTGAAATATAATGCAAGTGAGGTATCTTCCCAAGTATGAGTCACTAAGAAATGCTCCAATTAGACAGAAGAAATAGTTAGTCCCCATCCAGCTGCTGAAGGTATTTGCAGACTCAGCATTACTCTGTCTCAGTACTAACTTTGCAAACAGAACCAAATTCACTTCAACTCCAGTGAAAGCCAATGCAATTAGTACTTGATTCACTGTCTCCATTAATCAATTCTATAATCAATAACAATCTATGTATGATTAAAAAACACATAATGTAATTGAATTAAACATGTCTTCAAACATATTTACCTAATATCAATAGTGCACTTTTCCATCCACCTGTCTTACTTTTTATTGCTGGTTTTCCATAACAATCAACTGACCCATCTCCTAGTCCTGTGTAAGGAATGAGCCTACCCTCTTCATGCACATCAAGTTCGTTTCCCTGTTCAAATTACAGATCATATCAAAAAAACTAATAATATAAATAATATTATTATCCTGAGCGGTTGTATTTGTCCTTTATTCGTACCTTGGGCTGGGTATCAATTATCACATAAATGCTCAATTCTGCTGTGGTCCTCACTACTAAAAAAGTGTCAATTAGTGACGGATTACAGTTCATAACTAATAGTTACGATTTCAGTGACGGATTTAGTAAAATTGTTACGGATTAATTTTCCAAGTACCTAGTGACCAAATTAATGACGGAAATTTTGGTCACAAAATATTTCGTCACTAATTTCGTAACTAAAATGTTAAATTTTGCGTTTAGTGATACGAAATTATTTTTCACTAAATAATTCCGTTGAAAAACATGTTTTAGTAATTTATGATGAAAATAGTGACGGATATTTTTCATCACTAATTTTAATTCATTATGGGTTAGTAACCGTTTAAAACTTGTTTCACGTTTTCAGCCGTCTGCGTTTACACATTTTCAGAGTTTTCACTTGGTTGCTTCCATTACCTGCTCAGATTTGTTCGACCACACGCGAAGTTCCACGAACGAAGCTCACCCTTCTCCGCCGCCGTGCGCTTCTCCGGCGATCAGGTCCGAAGCCACTGATTCTCCTCCAACATCGTTGAAGGCATTAACCACCTATTCTACGCCACCGTCACCTCCGATTTATGGATGCTTTGCTATAATGTCGCTGATTTTCTTCTCTTTCGACACGATTCGGTTTCTACCATTAAGGTAATGCTTAGATCTGAGGTTAGGCTTTTAGATCCATTCGTTGTTCGATTTAATCGTTCAATTTTGGCTTTCGTATTGTGTGAGTATCACGGAATGGTTCAGTTGCAGTGAAAGGGAGTATCATAGAGGGGACAAGATTGCTTTGTCGTGGACGGTGATAAAATTGCTCAAAATGAGTACAATCTAGCTACTGCTTATGCATTTGGTATTGTATTGTGGTTCTTTTGTTATTAGTTTTTATTGATTTTCTTGGAACTGGTTTTCTGATCAGTCAATGAGTCTTGGACTGGGAAATTGGCATGACTTTGGTTTTGCATTTATGTAGAAACTAGAACTTCTGGATGTTAATCTTAGAATTATGACTTTATCCATTGCAGATAGAGTTTTTGGACTACATTCCAATTTAGAAGTGGTGTATCAAGTTGCAGCCATACCTGTGGTGGAGGCTGCCCATAGAGGGCATCAATGGTATGAAGTCTTGTTGATCCTTGGATTCTATTAAATGTCCTTATGTTTCTCCTATCCTCCTTTTTGAAGTACAGAGAAACCTTGTTATCTTAGTTTAAATTGAAGAAACAAAATTCTTAAACAAGTTAATTCTTTATTAAATTCTGAATTAATTATTTAAACAAAACCTTATAAATGAAGGGACTTAAATTTTCAAATACATAATCCAAACACAGGATAAAGGTTTTCCCTCGCAGAGTTAGTTTCCAATTCTTCATTTCAGTTCCTTTTCCTTTATTGCGCCTTATATTTTGTTCTTCTTTAAATCTTAGTTGTCCTACCATGTACCGACTATATCTACTTTAGTTCTTCTAATCAAGTTTTCCTCAATCAAAATGACTACCCCCTCACTGTTCTTGCCTTTCACCAAGTTTGACATTTTCTTCATCCTTTGTTTTAAGAAAAAGATAGTATCAGTAATTTTTTGCTATTGTATTTTATTTGACAATAACTGTAGACAAGGAAAGACATTGATTTGAAAGGAGTTAATCAGACTGGAGAAAGGTTGGATAGAATAGGCACAACACTTTCCTCGCCTGATAATTCTGCTAGGGCTTATTTGGTTGTTACCCTTCTGTTATAGGTATTAAGGTTCTAATATAGAAGATTGATAAGGACAACGATGGAGCTCACTATTGTTCAACCTGATGATTGGCATCTTCACCTTCGTGATAGTGCCCTCCTTGAAGCTGTCATCCCTCACAGGTCATTTCGCTTGTTATAGGAAAAATACTCCATGATATTCTGTTATTTCCTAATTTTTTGTGGGGTCAATGTAAGGAATACTTGCACACATCACATTTTTATAGTTTGGTGTTCATTTTTTTACTGCATTCTAAATGATATTTACAAGTATTCTGATTCATAACTATCACTCCCACAGTGCAAAGCATTTTGGAAGGGCTATAGTAATGCCGAATTTGAAACCACCCATCACCACCACAGCTGCTGCTATTGCTTATCGAGAGTCCATTTTGAAAGCAATACCTAAAAATAGCAACTTCACTCCTCTGATGACACTTTACCTAACAGATATGACAACTCCTGATGAGATTAAACTTGCAAGTGAGTCTAATAAGTGGGTTAGGCAAATTTAAGAAATATTACCAATGAAATATGAAAAGGAGAAAACTTTAGCTGTGTCAGTAAATTTAATTTGTCTAATATACTTTTATATTTGTAAGTTTTGCTCTGAATCCAGTTAAATGAAAATTCTGTTATCTTCTTTTACCTTGTAGGCTGTAGCTTTTACTTCTTATTGACCAGTCTGTATTTATTGTGTATGATGATGTCCGTTCAATCCACTGACAAATTTCTTTCCTGTTGGCAATGACAATCAATAATCATTTATCATTTTATTAGATCACACTCTCTTTGTCAATCCACCTTTGACCATTTTTATTGTGTAGTAATATAGTGCACTACTTAACGATGGTGCTTGCATTTACAGAAAAAAGTGGAGTTGTTTATGGTGTGAAGTTGTATCCTGCTGGTGCAACAACAAACTCCCAAGATGGTGTTACAGATATTTTTGGAAAATGTTACTCTGTTCTTCATGAAATGGTTGAGCAAGATTTACCATTATTGGTAATTTATTTATTTTTAATTGTAGCTCTGTTATGTTTCTTTCTTTATATTGTCTCTCCTTTCCCCAATTTTTCATTTGTTAGTGTGTGTGAGAGATTATATTTGTAGTTGAACGTATTATTTTGGACACAGATTTTAGAGCTGGTACAAATGAAAATATATACAACTCTTCAATACTTAACTATGAGCTGGGTGGTGCTTATGGCAAGCCAACCATGGCCCAGTGACATGTTTCCTTCTTTATGTATGTTCTTATTTATATATATCTACTCAAAACTTGTATTGTGCATTTTTATATGTGAATCAATATCCATGACAGGTTCATGGAGAGGTTACAAATCCAGAAGTTGATGTTTTTGACCGGGAAAAGGTCTTCATTGAAACTATCTTAGAGCCTTTAGTTCAAAGGCTTCCACAGCTGAAGGTTGTGATGGAGCATATTACCACCATGGATGCTGTTAAATTTGTAGAATCTTGCAAAGAAGGTATTGTAATAAAATACATGTGAGAGCCTGTGTCATAGTATTCTACTGGCCAGATGTAAAATCCTCATGATTTGCTATTTTTTTAGGCAATGTTGCAGCAACTGTTACACCACAGCATCTTTTTCTCAATCGTAATGCTTTGTTCCAAGGTGGCTTACAACCTCACAATTACTGTCTTCCAGTGCTCAAAAGAGAGATCCATAGTATGTAATTTTGATTTATGATTTCTTTCCCATACTGCCTAGAAAGTTTCAAGTTTCAACATATTGTAGGTTTTCTAGTGAACTTTTTGGTTGAGATTTTGAAATAATGATTCAGTGACAAATTTTAAGAACTTGAAGTAATGATTTAAAAGTTATGAATTAGATTTCTCTTCTGGTGTTATGTTGTCTTAAGTAAATTAATCAGATTCCTGATTTATCTGACTTGTATGGGAAAAGAGAAATATGTTCGTAGCACATTGAATGGTCTTTGAAGTTTGAGCATCATTATTCTTCTGTAAATTTTAACTTGGCTGCAGAGAATACACAATCTGATTGAATAGTTTTAGACTTGATTGACTAATTCTAAGTTAGTTTAAATAAATGTCACTGAGGAATGAGGACAAGGATCATCTTTTAGACAAGTCTGTTACCGAACTGTACATGTCTTGTCATCTTATCTTGAAGCTCACTTTCTTTAGTCCTTTTTTAGGACAGGCCATTGTTTCAGCTGTCACTGGTGGAAGTACACGGTTTTTCCTTGGAACTGATAGTGCTCCACATGATAGGCGTAACAAGGAATGTTCGTGTGGATGTGCTGGCATATACAACTCCCTGGTTGCTCTATCCATATATGCGAAGGTTTTTGAAGAGGTAACACTTATTGTAATGCTTGTAATATAATATGCCAAAGTTGGTATTAGTGTATTCTTTTCACAAAAGCGCATTTGGGGGGTTGAACTGGGATATATGCTTGAGTTTTCAAGATTAATCAGCATTTAGAATCTTGTTCTGCATGCTTCCTACTGAAAGTGTGAGGAGTTTAATCTTTATGTCTTATGAAATTGTTGTTTTATAGGCCGGTGCACTTGACAAGCTGGAGGCTTTTACAAGTTTTAACGGACCTGACTTCTACGGCCTCCCCAGGAACAAGCTAAAGATTAAACTGAGGAAAGCTCCATGGAGAGTTCCTGAGTATTTGTCATTTCCATTCGGAGATATTGTTCCCATGTGTGCTGGTCAAACACTTGAATGGGAGGCGTTGCTTAATTAAGTGGTGTGTCTATTTGAAAGTTTGGTATCTTCAAGCTTAAATTAGTGGTTCTTGAGATGAGAATTTATGTAGAGTTCTGAACTTTGATCAGTTAATTCTGTTTTGAACTCTACAGATTTCTTGCAGATAAATGTTGTTTGTAGACTTATATTTTTTTTTGGATAGGCTATTGTACACTTATATTTA